>NW_027109547.1:109089-114005 GCF_000696795.3 Halyomorpha halys
ATTTTCAAGTAATAAAAAATGAAAATATTTAATGTTCGTGATCTCAGGAAATTACCTTTTATTTCTAAAATTTCTAGTGCAATATTTCATTTAATAGTTAAATGAAAGCTTTAAACAGAAAATCGAAAGCTTGTTTGGGTGTGGTCGGTGGAATTTTGTGAAAATCGGAGAACAGGCATGACGTCCAGTTCATCAAAAAGTCGTTCGTTTGCGCTTAACCTAAATTATCAAAAAAAAAAATCTGGTGGCTTCAGATAACTGTCAACACTTAAGGTGTCCTCTACGAAGATTCCAGGAATATTTTAAGAGTTAATATATACAGGATGGTTCAGAGTTCAGTTAGACCAGGTATCAGCTCGAGAAAAGGATCGGTAGGCAAGCTCACAGCATAAGTCAGGCATGGCTTTCTATAAAAACTAATCGGTATTCTTTATGCATATATTTCGTGGGCACAGCTAATAGAAGCCAATCAGAAGAAAGAAACCAAAAGGTAACACTCCTGATAATCAAGTAAGGGGGCACGATCGAGAATGTGACACAATAAAGATACTTCGGACCTGAAGAGTGAGGAAGACACTTCGACAAGAGGAAGCCTCCAATAGACACCAGAGGAAGCATTGGGCTAATCAGGAACTTGGGAGTTGGAGGATAATGTAGAAGATGTAACACCCAACCACACACCACGGCATGCATCACCCACCCAGCTGTTCATGTATATTAGATATCCAAATATAATGTAAAGATATTTGATCACAATTCATCCATCTTAATCATTTTGTTATGTGTATATAATTCATGGATATATTCAATGTAAATAAATACTTTGTTCCTTTGTTTAGCTTTGAGGATTATATTATCAAATATCACTCTCTAATATATTATATATTTTGATGGTCATAATATTCTATACAGATGTTTAATTGGTAACATGAAACGTTGTAAAGAATATAGAATAATAATATGTTCTAATTGGAAGCTTTTTTTTCATTGTCAATGAATAATTCCATTGTATCCCAAACCCTCCAATTCCACATCACCATCCTTGAAGAACGGTGCCAAAACAGGAGGATTAAAATAAATTCATTTCCCTTCGTCGTAAACTTTCGTCTTGCCCCACAGTATCTTTTATTAATACCCCACTTATTCCTGTTGAACAGATCCGTTACTTAGGACTAAATCTGGACAAACGACTGACATGGAATCCTCATACAAGACTGAAACGACAGGAAACTGCTCGTCGATTCCGACTATTACAACATTTACTAGACAAACAGTCTAAATTGCCAATCCATTACAAAAGACTGATCTACATGACTGTTATAAGGCCTATCTGGGCATACGGAGTTGAGCTATGGGGCTCCACTAAACCACCGATATGTTGCCGATTTGGCCAGAACCAGATACCAATCCTTTCATGATAAACTTCCCAACCACCCAAATTCACTTGTTTCTAACCTGGCTTCTCCTTCATTACTTAATAATCCTTTTAGGCGTCTGAAAAGAAGATGGCCTCGAGATCTTCACCTCTAGAAATGTTTTTGGAGTTCTATCAATGGGTAGATTCTCCTGAAATTATCATGTCATAATATCACTTACAGCAAATTTATTTGATGTATATATGTATACAGTTGTAAATAACAATAAATAAATTATTAAAAAAAAAAATATTTCACCTCAGCATGATAAAACATTATTAAAAAAAACTTCCTAGAAAATAAGACTCAGAATATTTTATTTTTGTTTTATTTTCAATAGAACTCATTTATTTTAAACTTCTCTCGCTAGTTTATTACTACTCTATTATCATCCTAAACGATAACAGTGACCTGGATATCGACCTGACTGGACCCTGTAATAGCGAACGGTCGGAAGTTAGCCGTGGACCTTGCGCAAGACAAGGGTCACGTCTCAAGAAAACCCTTTTAATGCGGTAATTGAATGAGAAGAGGAGTTGGATTTGCCCACACAGTGAAGTCCTACGTGCCGAGAATACTCCTCTCTCACTTAGTCAGTTCTTTTATATCAATATTGTCTCGCTCTCAACACTTTACAACTTCTGCACGGATCCTCCGTCTAATTCCTGATACACTTCTTCTCAGGATTAACGGATTAGCTCACGAAGCCTCTACCCTTGGAGGAACAATGAGGAAAACCGAGAAGATAAACTTAGAAACAAAGAGTAATGGAATGTTCTCAGAATCAACAGAAGGTAATAAAAAGGAATTGTTTTTGGTTCCTCGAGAAGAAAAGTAATAAGCATTATCTAAGAAGATATCGAATTGGGAGAAAAAGATTTTTTTTTCTTAAAGGTATAGAAGTTTAAAACCAAAGAAAACTCTGTGCGCGCATAACATATCTTTCATTTACCGACTGAAAGTATTGTGTAGATTGGTAAACTAAAGTTATTTATCTGATTTGTGAAAAAAAATTGTATAGAGACCAGGCGAAAATAATGAACAAAAAATTGTTATTTTGCTCATAAAATAAAATTCCAGTATTAGAGTATCTTCGGGTGAGAGTTGTGAATATAAATTTTGTATCTAAAAAGAATCAGACAGTTTAGCGAAGTCGTTATTCAATCGGCAACGAAATGAAATGAAAAATAGTTTATTATTCTGAGACTAGATCCCTTTAGAACAATCGCAAGGGTAATTTTAATTTTATAATAACATTTATTGGCCATAAGACAGTGTGGCCACACCTAATTATAACTTATATACAGAGAAGAAAAATAGATTAATTAAAAACTGACTGACTAAATAAAAAACAAACCAAAAAAGTAATTACAAAATATCTTTAATATTATAATAATGGATTAAATTGGTGACGCAAAAGGTAGTTAAATAGGAGGAATTCAAACGAAGGAAGAGTTGAGTTATTGTGTCACCTTCTTGATCTTGCCCCCTCACTTGGTTATCAGGAGTGTTACCTTTTGGTTACTTTCTTCTGATTGGCTTTTATTAGCTACGCCCACGAAGAATAAGCATATAGACTAGCGATTAATTTTTATAGAGAGCCATACCTGACTTATCGTGGTGAGCTTGCCTACCGATCATTTTCTCGAGCTGATACCTGGTCTAACTGAACTCTGAACCATCTTGTATCCATATTTCTGGAATCTTCGTAGAGGACACCTTAAGTGTATCTAAGTAGTTTTGAGGACCATATTATCCAATAATATATATACTAAAACAGATATATAGTATTACGAAAGTAAGAATTTATAAAAAAAAACATTTAAGTTATTGGAAAATTAAAAAAAAAAAAAAGAAAATTATCAATTAAACACTGCTCTTTCTATGTAAATAATAATAAAATACATAGTCGATAGATACTGTCTGCTTTCTGATTATCTTATTCTTTTTCTGATATTTTTTATGTTTATTATATTTTTGTATAAATTCATACTTTTGCAATATTAGATTTATTATTATATTGCATAAGGAGTTGAGCTTTGGGGCTCCACTAAACCATCAAATTCCTCCTGAATCCAATCCCTACAGTCCAAAATCTTTAACGCTCCTTAATTTGTCACAAATCAAGTCATCCATCATGACCTCAATGTCCCATGTTGCCGATTAGGTCAAAACCAGATACCATTCCTTTCATGTAAAACTTCCTAACCACCCAAATCCATTTGTTTCTAACCTGGCTTCTCCTTCATTACCTAATAATCCTCCTGGGCGTCTGAAAAGAAGATGGCCTCTGGATCTTCTCTTCTAGAAATGTTATTGGAGTTCTATCAATGGGTAGATTCTCCACATGTTTGTATCATGTCACTATTTCACCTAAAGCAAATTTACTTGCTGTATATATGTTATATAGTTGTAAATAACAATAAATAAATGATTAAAAAAAAATTATTATATTGCAATAGTATATATAAATGTATCATATCTCCTCTCAGTATAATTTGTTATCTTCGTAATTTCTAAGTATACTATTTCTGTTTTTTCTTTATTTATTATATCATATTTTAATTATTATCTTGTTTTGCTGTTTTCAGCCCTGATGAAGGCTAGCACTTTAGGCCGAAACATCGGCAGAAATAAATTAAGCTTCACATTTTTACTTTCACTTTCTTATATATGGTACACAATATAGGTCATGAAAAGTATTGCGATCATACTTGCGACAACATTTTTACTTACAGCTTATATTAATTATTATATATTGATATACTGAGGCTAATAAGTAGCTTAACTAAGACTGTTACAACAGCAGCCCTCGAAGACAAACATCCTCGCAGAATCTCTTCACGGCCAAATAAGATATGGTACAATAGCAGCCTTAATTTTGTTGCCTTAATTTTAAAATTTGCAAAGGATAGTCTTCTAATTCTAGACATTTAGGCCCGGATTCAAGGCCACTATTATATTGTGATATAAAATTATTGTAACATGGGGACTGAGGTAAAATTTGGTTTAATTTTATAGTAAAGTTTATCAATCATTTCCTTGTTATCCTGCTAAATACGATAGGAGAATGCTCGGCCTCTCGTCCAGGCACGGAAAGCTGCGAATTGCAAAGCAACAAATTCGTGCGAATTCCTATCATCCATTGCATCAGTATTCAGTAAATTTGTAATTATCACCTTTGATTCATCGATGTATCAGCCACAGGCGATATCGACAAATAAGGAAAATGTGGTTGAATCACATTTACGCAAAAATAAACGAGTTTGGTGAATTTTCTCATTTGTGGCATAAACCTCGAGTCAATGGTGACCACCACTCTTATTTTCGAATAAGAAATTGCGATTCATTATTGACACAATCCCTGTCCGAATTTGTAACTCTTTTTTCGTACTGGTTCCCAACTAAATACCAGCGAGACGGTGTCGGTTCATACTTCACACCTGTTCGGACGAAAAATTACGAACGATAAGGGTCTATGGACAAGGTCCTGCACTGTTT
>NW_027109547.1:114133-116799 GCF_000696795.3 Halyomorpha halys
GCAATCCTCCGAGGCGCCTGAAAAGAAGATGGCCTCGTGACCTTATATTGTAAACTGTTTTTAGAGTTCTACTACTGAGTAGTTTCTCTACATCTTGTATCATATCATTATGTCATCATGATCAAATTTACTTGTTCTATTTTTTATACAGTTGTAAATATCAATAAATAAATAAAAAAAACGTTAGAGTTGCAGGACATAAGGTAACCTATGGTCAGACGTGTGTGACCTATTCGAAGGCGCGTCAAAATCGTCTCTCTGCGCATATTTCTAGTAGATGATATCCAAGGCGAGACGTAACTTCTGATTTAGCTTAATTTATTATATGTAACATTTTCCCACATTTGTAGGCCACAGATTATTAAGAAGTTTTATAAACACTGAATTGACGAATTGCATTGATTAATCTGAATAATGTAGGCAACAATTAGTGATATCGGAATCGTGCCTTCGGGTTCGCTAAGCCTTTATTATGGTTTTTTATTTTGTAATATTGCATTCTAGAGCTCATTTACACCATATTTACAAAGATATAAATTAAATTATAGTAAAATAACATCTTAAACAAAATCATTTCTATTTTATCATTATTCATAATCATCATAATCATTTTATTCCCTTATGCAGTGTGGGAGAGTCTGGGCCAGATATCTCCTTCTTGGAGCATCTCCCTTCTCTTACTCCAGTCCATATCCCGCCTCCTGAACGCCTCTTTAACACTCTCCTCCCAGGAAATGCGTGGTCTTCCTCTTGGCCTTCAGCCCTCCACGCGAGTCTCATGTTTTTCTGGCAGTTCATTCCTGGCCCATCCAAAAGGAGGTTTCCGAACCATCATAGCTTGTGCCCCTCTGGAACGATCCGAGGTTAGTCCGAATGGTACTGTTCCATACTCTACCTCGTCGTGTCGTTCCTTTCACCTTACGAAGGTATCGCATCTCCATAGATTGGACCCTACTCTTTTATTATTAACATTATTCTCAAAATTAGAGGTTAACAGGAAGTTTAATTTTAGTAGCGCAACGTATATTTTTTTTATAAGTAGACTTTCTTCACCTCTAGTGTGTTTTAGACATCACAATATCATATAAAGTTTTTTTTTTAAAAATCAACCAAAAAAAATATTTTCAACATTAATAAATTTTATATAAACCCTCTTGTAAAAGGAATAATATTAAGAGTTCAGAGCTCAGATAATCGTAGGCTAATAATGTTAGTCTTTTCATTTAATCTAGCGAATTTCTGTTAGATGAACACATTCAGATGCCTCGGCAGGAAGGACATGAAGACGAGGGAGTCATCACGACTGTATATTAGCAAAGGGTGCTCCTGTGTTCTCTGCAATTTGTAGTCGGCCCTTGCTTGTGTAATAACTGCTATTGTACCATATCCCATTTGGCCGTGTAGGGACTCTGCGAGGGTATTTGTCTTCCAGGGCTGCAGTTGTAACAGTCTTATTCATGCCAAGGAGCTGCTTGTTATGCTCAGTTTATAAACATATAATAATTAATATAGGCTGTAGGGAAAAAAGTGTTGTCTTTCTTCCAAATATTATGTTTGTACAATATATTTAATAGATAATATGAATAAATGTGTTTCCACCTATTTAAATGAGTTCCCACTCTGGTTTTTAAAATTTATTTTCTGGTCGGGCTGATTCTCTTTCTTTATACTTCTCAACCAAATTATAGGTAATGTTTATTATATTACTAAACCGTTATTTATTTATTTATACAATTTTGATTGAGTCTGGCATCCGGGACTGCTATACAAGATGAATAAAAAAATTATTTTTTCTGGGACAAATGTCTCCTAAGAATAAATTTATTGTTCTCAAAATAAGGTTAATTTTCTGGCAGAAATAACATAAACCTTAGGTTAAATTATAATTTATAATAGTAATGAGTAATGGCTCTATACATAGCACATAATGATGCGGAGGTTTGGTTATGTAGTAGGTGAAGGAATAGGTGTTGTTTAAAGGGAAAGATGGATGAAGATTGACGAATGGAGATAGGAAGAGAATTCAAGATGGAGATTGCACGTATGACGAAGGATTTGCCAAAGGAGGTGGTTCTATGAAAGGGTATTTATAAATCGATTGTTTGGGATCGGGTGTTTAATGAATGGATGGATGGTCATGCGGATGCCGGTGTTCTGAACGGTGTCGAGTTTGGCTAGGGTTTGGAAGCAAGCTGAGCCATACACAAAACTTCCATAATCAAGTTTGGAGCGGATTAACGCTATGTATATTTTCAACATCATTGATCTATCAGCTCCCCATGATATTTTGCCGAGGACTCTTAAGATTTTAATTTTATCTATACATCTGTTTCTAAGTGTACTGATGTGGTTGTTCCAAGAAAGACGCCTATCGAATATGAGGCTTAAAAAATGTTTGTTTTTTTTGGTCCTATGGAGGACCAATATTTAATGGAGTTTTGACAGCTCACATCCCAACCCATTCTAAAACTATCCTCACCATATAGACATGTGTCATCGGTATACACATGTATATTATTAGTAAATAATGATATTTCCATTTTATCACAAATCCACTAATCCTACACCACCCTTGAAGAATGTTGTGAATTTAATTGAAAGAAAATTAATTTATTGAACAATATACAGGGTTGTGGAGGGTAGACAAGAGAAAAAACTAGAATATA
>NW_027109547.1:117575-119177 GCF_000696795.3 Halyomorpha halys
TTTTTTCTCCTCTTGGGCTCTTGTACTATTAGTTAGGTAGCCACTTCCCTGAGTTACTCTCGCATTCTAAATTTAATTTGGAGAAGTACGAAGATAATTTCTCTGAATCCAAAAAGAAAAACGATCAGTAGTTAGTGAATTTATTTTGAAGCATTTATTTTGAGATATAACCATTTGACGTACAGATGAATATTAGCACTCAAATTAAAGCTCGTTTAAGGAGCTATAAAGTAGTTTATGACGTTATCTTCGTAGGAGTAATAGTTTACTTGAAAGTTGCTAAAATAAATTGATTTATAGTTACTCGGACAAATTTGCATTTGCCAAATTTATATTCATATGTGGATATTATAAAAACTACTACCTCTACGAAGATAATTCTCATGAACTACTTTATAGAAAGTTAAATTTCCTTTATTTTGAGTGTTAGCAGACATATGTGCGTCTTATGAATCTAGAGATATATTTTTCCAAAAATCCATAATTTTATACGAACAACTAGAAATTAGCATTTTGTGAGATTATTTTGTCAAATATCATAAAAACTACTAATCCTACAAAGATAAACATGATTAACTATTTTGTAGTAAATTTAAATAGCTTTAATTTGAGCGCTGGTAGACATCTGTACGTCCAATGGTTTCTGAAAAACAGTTTTCCATAAATCAAATTTATTGTCCGAACAACTATAAATCAATTTATTTCAGCAAATATCATCATAAAAACTACTATTCCTACGAAGGTAAAGGTTATAAACCTCTGTATAGTCCATTAAACTTGAGTGCTCATTTTCATCTGTACGTCATATAGTTCCTCAGATATAGATTTTTCAAAATGAATTAACTATCCATAATCTTTCAGTAGATTTTTAAGAAATTTTGCTTTTTAAAAAGCTATATCTCAAGAACTATTGGATGTAAATAGCTCTTTTAGGGCTACTATTTCAGAAAATGTACTCTTCTTTAAATAATGTTCTCTTAGATTTTCTAGTGTTGATGGTAGTTTTTAAGATATAGAGCTCCGAATAAAAAATTAATGGTTTTTTAACGTTTTGAACCATTTTTTATTCCTCCTACCTATACATGGCAGACTCATCAATTTTGACTAGTAATTATACATAGTTTTCATCAAAGTAATCAAACATTGGCGTGAGATAACTGTCTTTTTTTCTTCCTGGCTCTTGTACAATAAGGACGAGTACCAGGGAGAGAGGAAGATAAGAGAGAAGATGCAGCCTTCATCCACATAAGAGAGTTCACTCCATTTTTCATTTCTAGAACAATCTTTGCTGGCCCCACTTCAAAATTATAAATCTAACCTAATCCAGCCATGTTTCTTTCTAGCTAACCCATTATAACCCTGTAATTATACCATTGATTTTAGTATTAGGTTCATTAGGACTGGTTTGAGAGTCAGGAAACTATCAGGGGCATGCGTAGTAGAGGATTTGGGAGGGAAAAACATGTACTGCGCATGCTCCTGACAGATTGCTGACTTTCAAACGGGTCCTTGGAACGAACCTTCAATTAAATTACATACAGTTCACTCATTAACCCAACCAGCGTATTCTGAACTGAGGTAGCATCACCTTCAGTTGGAGGT
>NW_027109547.1:119227-120858 GCF_000696795.3 Halyomorpha halys
TTTTTTCTCCTCTTGGGCTCTTGTACTATTAGTTAGGTAGCCACTTCCCTGAGTTACTCTCGCATTCTAAATTTAATTTGGAGAAGTACGAAGATAATTTCTCTGAATCCAAAAAGAAAAACGATCAGTAGTTAGTGAATTTATTTTGAAGCATTTATTTTGAGATATAACCATTTGACGTACAGATGAATATTAGCACTCAAATTAAAGCTCGTTTAATCAGCTATAATGTAGTTTATGACGTTTATTAATATAAATGAAATTTGCTAAAATAAATTGATTTATAGTTACTCAGACAAATTTTCATTTACCAAATTTATATTCATATGTGAATATCATAAAAACTACTATCCCCACGAAGATAAGTGTAATGAACTAAATTTTAGTAAGTTAAATTTCCTTTATTTTGAGTATTGGCAGACATATGTGCATCTTATGGATCTAGAGATATATTTTTCAAAAATCCAACATTTCATACGAACAACTAGAAATTAGCATTTTGTGAGATTATTTTGTCAAATATCATAAAAGCTACTAATCCTACAAGGATAAACATGATTAACTATTTTGTAGTAAATTAAACTAATTTTAATTTGAGCGCTGGCAGACATCTGTACGTCTAATGGTTTCTGAAATGAAGTTTTTCATAAATCAAACTTATTGTGCGAACAACTATAAATCAATTTATTTTGGCAAATATTATGAAAACTATTATTCCCACGAAGGTAAAGGTCATAAACTTCATTATAGTCCATTCAACTAGCTTTAATTTGAGTGCTAATAGACATCTTTACGTCTCAGAGTTCTGAGATATAGATTTCTCAAAATAGCTTAACTAACCACTAATCTTTCAGTAGATTTTTAAGAAATTTTGCTTTTTAAAAAGCTTTACCTCGAGAACTATTGGACGTAAATAGCTCTTTTAGGGCTAATATTTCAAAAAATTTACTCTTTTTTAAATAATGTTCTCTTAGATTTTCTAGTGTTGTTGGTAGTTCTTAAGATATTGAGCTCCGAATGAAAAATTAATGTTTTTTTAAGGTTTGGAAACAGCCGCCATTTTTTATCCCCCCTAACTATACTTGTCAGACTCATCAATTTTGACTAGTAATTATACATAGTTTTCATTAAAGTAATAAAAATTGGGGTGAGATAACTGCCTTTTTTTCTTCCTGGGTCTTGTACTATAAGGACGAGTACCGGGGAGAGAGGAAGATAAGAAGAGAGAAGATGCAGCCTTCATCCACATAAGAGAGTTTACTCTATTTTTCATTTCTAATCTATTTTAACCGGATCTTCGTGCACAACGACGCATCAATATAACAATCTTTGCTGGCCCCACTTCAAAATTATAAATCTAACCTAATCTAGCCATGTTTCTTTCTAGCTAACCCATTATAACCCTGTAATTATACCATTGAGTTTAGTATTAGGTTCGTTTTGAAAGTCAGAAAACTATCAGGAGCATGCGCAGTAAAGGATTTGGGAGGGGAAAACATGTACTGCGCATGCTCTTGACAGTTTGCTGACTTTCAAACCGATCCTTGGAACGAACCTTCAATTAAATTACATATAGTTCACTCATTAACCCAACTAGCGTATTCTGAACTGAGGTAGCATCACCTTCAGTT
>NW_027109547.1:120908-122490 GCF_000696795.3 Halyomorpha halys
TTTGTGTGTTTACCAGTTTACCAATTAAATACCTTTATATTTATAAAATGTTGTTACCATTAATTATATATCATAATAAAGGGTGGTATTGGAGAAGTTTGTCGGGGGGTGCGGTCAGCAAAGACCGCGGGATAAAGGGTGGTATATTGGGTTATATAATAGTATATAAACTACATAAAGTATTTATTTACAATTTATTACTATAATTAAAATTATTGTAATGATTCAGATAAAGGTTGCCATAAAATATAGATTATTACATCATTACTTATTGGTTAATTTTATAGTTATAGCTGCTGATGCCGTGGAATGTAGTTCCGTAGGTGTCGTCTTGTTCATAAGGGATGTCCAGGTCTCGTGGCCCTTCTTACGACTTCGTTTGGTTATGCTTCGTATATGCTAAGCTCACAATATAAAACAGAAGAGTTAGTTTATTCTAACGTAATAATTTTAAAAACCATCACTCTGATTTGATAAATTATTTCACGTTAGATTAGACGTTTAAAAGTGGAATAGTTTAGGTTTTTAATACTTCATACTCCTCAGTGCTATTGTAATAAACGAACGTATTTACACAATTAACTATGAGAGATAGTTGACAGTGGATGACGTACTAGGAGATGATGGTTGGGGGGTGCGGTCAAAATGAAACACAAATTATTTTGTGTAGCTTATTTAATTGTGCCAACGTTTCGGCTAGAGTTTCTAGCCTTCTTCAGGGCTAAGAACAGAACAAGATAACAACCAATAAGTATAGAAAATAAAAAATAAAATTCAAACAGAATGACATAAAGTGAATAATTTTACAGAATAGAATTAATAAAATGAAGTGATGAGAGAATTGGAAAATATAATGTATTCATGGGTAATTGAAAAAGTAGGTAAAATAACATAATTAAAGAAATAAAAATGAAGTTATATAAGGCAAAGAAGTATAAATATATTATTATGTTCACCATATATTATTATTGTTGTTTTCAAAATATTTTTTTTCTTTTATTCATTTATTTTGTAAAACTTTACTTATATTTTGCCTCTTTATCAATTATTATGGTTACATATTTTTATATTTTCTTTTTCTTTCCATATTTCAATTTTTAAATTATACATAACTAATATATTCATACTTCTTTGCATTATATAACTTCATTTTTATTTTTATTTCCTTAATTATGTTATTTTACCTATTTTTTCAATTACCTATGCATTCATTCTATCTTCCACTCCTCTCATCACTTCATTTTATTAATTCCATTCTGTAAAATTATTCACTTTATGTCATTCTGTTTATATTTTATTTTTTATTTTCTATACTTATTGGTTGTTATCTTGTTCTGTTCTTAGCCCTGATGAAGGCTAGAAACTCTAGCCGAAACGTTGGCACAATTAAATAAGCTACACCAACTTATTTGTGTTTCATTTTGACCGCACCCCAACCATCATTTCCTAGAACGTAATTACGTGTTTGAAATTATTATGTGAAGATGTGTTGTATAGAATTTTAAATTTATAAATTTTATTGCCACTTAGGCAGATAAATTACCATTCAACTCCTTTCCTTCAAAAGATCTGTAAGAAATTA
>NW_027109547.1:126311-126812 GCF_000696795.3 Halyomorpha halys
TCAATTCTACTAGGAAAATTTTATATTGTAATAGGAGTTTAACAATCTCAGCGGTGATGATTTGATTCGGTTTGGGATGTCCGTAGCTCACGTGGCTTAGGCGCAGGTCTTAGCTATCTGTAAACTGTGCTTCGAGTATATGGAGTTGGTGGACAAAAATCTGTAGAGTATGAATTCGTGCAAGAGATTTCTTCAAGATTACCAATATACCCAAATGGATGAGGAGGGTGACTGGTTTTTAAAGATAAATACAATTTTTTCTTCTGTAAATAAAACAAATTTGTGTAGATATTGGGATAAGAAAAATCAGAGCTTCAAAATAAAAAACAATAATAATTGTATTAATAAAAAATTAAAACAAATAATCAGAGTCTGAATCTGACATATCTAATATTAAATTTGAAAAAAGAATGGTGCCAAAACTGGAGGATTAAAATTAATTCCAATAAATCCCACCAAATCACATTTACCCTTCGTCGTAAACCCATGACCTCTTGCCCT
>NW_027109547.1:129197-130215 GCF_000696795.3 Halyomorpha halys
TTGCTTTTAGTTGCCCCCACCAAACCTCGCAGAACTTTTTTATAAGGTTATGAACTTGGTCAAAGCTATTTTATTTCATGATTACTTCTTTTTTTTGCTCGGTAGGGGTGGAACGCTCAATGTTGAAAACATTTGGTTTTCGAATTTTCTGGAATTTAAAAAAAAAAAAAACTTGCAAGTATATGCAAACTTTTTTTTTTTAATTTATTTCAGGAGAGTCCAATAAATAAGTCTACTCCTAAATATCAACAATGGTTTTAGCTTTTTTGAGAAAAGTCATTTTAAAATAAAAAAATATTGAAATTTTGTGATATTTTCTTGAATTAAGATTTTATTTATTAAACTTTCCCCTTTTTTACAGTATTAAATGTATACTCTTATATACCGTAACTATAGGTGGTTTTGTCTATAAAATAGAGACGCACACGGAGATTAAAACAAATCATAATTGATAATGTGGTTACCTCAAAACGAATTAATTCCTAGAGTTTAACCTTTATATGGCCTCAGAGAAAAATGTAAACAGTTGAATATATGTATACATCAGTAGTCTAAGGATTAGTTTAAAAATCCCAATAGTAAATAACTCGTAATAAAAAATTTTGGTTTTTAATTTTTGTCCCTACGGAATTGAGCTTTGGGGCTCTACTAAACCATCAAATTTCTTCCGAATCCATTCCTTACAGTCCGAAATCCTTCGTAAAATCCTTAATGCTCCTTACTTTGATAGTTGATAGTTGATAGGAAATCAAGTTATCCATCAGAACCTCAATGTTCCATATGTTGCCGATTTGGCCAGAACCAGATACCATTCTTTCCATGATAAACTTCTTAACCACCCAAATCCACTTGTTTCTAACCTGGCTTCTCCTTCATTACCTAATAATCCTCCTAGACGTCTGAAAAGAAGTTGGTCTCTAGATCTTCTCCTCTAGAAATGTTATTGGAGTTCTATCAGTGGGTAGATTCTCCACATGTTTGTATCATGTCACTATGCCATCTACAGCAAATTTATTTG
>NW_027109547.1:130840-132049 GCF_000696795.3 Halyomorpha halys
GTTCCATATGTTGCCCATTTGGCCAGAACCAGATACCATTCCTTCCATGATAAACTTCTCAACCATCCAAACCCAAATCCACTTGTTTCTAACCTGGCTTCTCCTTCATTACCTAATAATCCTCCTAGGCGTCTGAAAAGAAGATGGCATCGAGATCTGCTCCTCTAGAAATGTTATTGGAGTTCTATCAGTGGGTAGATTCTCCACATGTTTGTATCATGTCACTATGCCATCTACAGCAAATTTATTTGTTGTATATATTTGTATACAGTTGTAAATTACAATAAATAAATTATTTTTAAAAAAATTTTGTCCCTTGAACGATGCACTGTGCGCGGGTTCGAATCCGACCTGAGGCGTTGACTTTTTTTCATTCAGTGGCGATCCTACAAAATGAAAACCTTGACCCCCGCCAAGGTAAGAATAGGTTGGTTACCTGTACATAACCTTCTTTTGATATTTTATTATGTTAATTCCATTACTCATCATTTACATTTTCTTCGTTACACCTTTCATGTTTATTTCTTGAACACATTCTGTTTTTTAATTTTTTTATTATATATTTTGTATAATTCTAACCTCTCAAATATTCATAAAAAACTCCGTCCATTCTGCAAATGCAATGCCAATAATGGATTGTATCAAATTCTCCTACATTTTCCAGCCTTTATAGAAAATATACAACATATAGTAAAGAGAATAGACTTTTGATTACATTGTGACAGTGTTTAATAAGTTTGACTCTGTAAGTAGCAGTGTAGTCCATTTTATAGCGTGGGAACGCTCACCATCTTCTGCGAATTGACTATTATCAGGTTATCCAGAATGCCCCCATCCCTTTGCAAGGTGGTTTCTGAATTGCTCACCGATTTTTAGCCTTAAAGTAAGTGTGTAACCAACAGTACAATAGTTGTACTTGCGCAATTGATGCTAAGCTACTAGTAATAAACTATAAAAAAAAGTTAGCAGGTAGTATTATCATGCCCAGTACAGTTAAAATAATTTACTGCTAAAATAATTATTTTAGTATTTTTCAATTTGTTTATCTTAAATCGGACCGCTGGAAAAAAGTATTAACTGCCCTAGATGGGAATCAAACCCACAACGTTTCGAACCGTGTACTTACCAATCCAGGCCCCAAATATATCGGTCGTCCCTTAAATTTATATTAACTTAAAACTTAAATATTATAGCTGCTTAGAAAGATGC
>NW_027109547.1:132316-132795 GCF_000696795.3 Halyomorpha halys
TATTTACAACAGTACATTATAATACATTTAGTAAATCTAATCTAAGTTAAATTGGAGTGTTACAGGCGTGTAGAGAAACTACCCATTGGTAGCACTCAAATGACATTTTACATTAGCTGGTCTCGTGGCCATCGTCTTTTCATGCGCCTCGGAGGATTGTCAGGAATGGAAGATTATGCAAGATAAGAAACTAGGGGGTTTGAGAATTTATAATGGAAGGAGTGATATCTGGTTCAGGCTAGATCGGTTACATAGGGAACATTAAGGTCTTTATCTATGATTTTATTTGTGACAAAGTAAGGAGGATTTTGTAAATATGAAGTTGTAATTTAATGATCATGTGTGTAAGAATATAAATTTTCAATACAAAAACTAAGGACTAAAAAGGACTAAAACTAAGGACTTCTTTCTGTTCAACCGATTCATTTGAGCAGGTATGTTGTCCTGACTTGCTCTTTGATCATTTATTGTCATTTTAT
>NW_027109548.1:0-312 GCF_000696795.3 Halyomorpha halys
GTTGTAAATAAGACAAGCAATTATTCAATATTAAGAATAATATATAATTCTGATCACAAAAATGAGAGAAAACTCGACTTTGTAACAACGCTACTAAAACATTTGAATTTAGTCAAGTATGAAGGAGTGTTAAACCCTTTTAGTTCTTGAGGCCAATATACAAATATTAATGACAGGAAAATTTAGAGAAAAAGCAAAGAGAAGGGTTGATTAAAGTATATGATTAAATTGACGTCAGAATAACGTAATCACAGTGCTGACGTCCGGTATGTTCTTATATAACAGTGAATATATGGTGAATGTAACCCAGTC
>NW_027109548.1:2843-3609 GCF_000696795.3 Halyomorpha halys
TTATATATATAGCTCTATTCAGCATGCAATTGACCGGGAGACGGTTCCGGTAATTAAGCAATTATGACAATTCATTTATTTATGATCCAGATGTGAATCTACACTGAGCGGATTAACTTCATGTTGGACGAGCTGCTCAGAGATGATGAAGTCTACTGCCTTTCTTCTTATGGCTGTAAACCTGTTGGGAAGCTCAACAGAAGCAAGGGCTAAGGTAAATAATATTAGAACATTATTTAACGTCCAAATATATTTCCATATATGATTGGAAAACATTTTAAGCAAAAATTTAATATTCATCATACATATTTTGCGCTTAATCTTTGAAACAATTAGTTTCCGTTAACACAGCAATAATTTTATTTTATTTGTTGTTTTTAATTGTTATATTGGTTCACAATTTTCTTTATTTTTTTTTCCTTCATGTACATATTTTTATTTTTATTTCTGTTTAAATAATTGTAGATAAGAAATTGTATGTATTTTATTTTTTTTAATTTTAGTAAGAAAGTGTCCATTTATTACTATTAATTAGTGCCCAACAATGTTGTCGCAGATTGTAATATTTAACAATAAATAAATTTATGTCACGGAAAAAAAATACATTTAATTACTTATCATACAACAGAGATTTGAAGAGCCATTAAATAACCTCCTTACAAATAAAAAAATTAATAATAAAAGTAGAGAGAATACGGGCGAGCTGGGACACTTCCGTGAGGAGCCAATCAGAAGCCAGCATTTTGATGACGTCACACATGGCGGG
>NW_027109549.1:0-1150 GCF_000696795.3 Halyomorpha halys
AATGTTTATTTATTTATTTTATATTTCTAAACTATTTCCAGGCTGATTACTGTTAAATTCCTTATTTTAAATGTTTATTTATTTATTTTATATTTTTAAAGTTCTAAAGAGTGATTGAAGTATAAACAATTTTAGCTGTTTATAAAGGCTTGTTTTTTCGCTGTCATATTGAGGAAGGAAACTTTTCCGATTGTTTATTCAATTTCCCTAAAGGATATTAGCAATCTTGTAGATTGAGAGATTAAAAATAAATTGAGATACCAATTTCAAACCTAGTTTTGTCTTTATGTTAATTAATATTTTTGATTTAAGATTGTTTTGGTTTCTGCCGTATTTCTCTGTGAATGTGAAATGTAAGAAGGTTAGCAACATGAGCAGATTTACCGCACATAAATTTAATTTTTTTTTGTTTTTTTTACTTTCACTTACCATTTTTAATGTATATAGTCATTTTTTCTTCCATTTATTTATATATTAAGTATGTAGTAATTTTTATGTCTGAGCTGTTACAGCAACTTTTTCGATAAATCGACTTACTATCGCCACGTTATAGAATCGACTTCATCATATTTTTCCAATTTTCTGAAACTAAAAAAAAACTAAAAACCGCTTCCAACGATTTTAAATAAACTTTGTTTGTCAATATAAAACTATATGATCTTTAATATCGGCTAGGTCTCATCCTCATTCTAATAGTTTGACTGGACATAATTGACGAATTTAAAAAAAAAAAAAACTTGACATTAAGTACGTTTAATTTAGTTTATTGGAAATAATTAACCATCTCACATTTTTAATTGTAATGAAAAATGGTGTTCCGGGTAACCTACGGCAACGGAAAGGTTGAATCGGAAAGGCTGTATAGGATTAGCGCCCCATGTGGCCAACAGCCAAATCTCACCTCCTCCAGCGCTCTCTGTGAAGAGAAACAAGCCAGACTAAGGTGAGAGGAGAGCCATCTTGTCTTCAGCCAGAGAAGCAGTGCATCATTTTCTTTGTCTCTCATCAGGAATCTACCATGGGTGAGTAGAACTCTTGGAGTTGTTCTCGGAAACAGAGGGGAGAGAGGCTTAGAAATGCGGAGGGAGGAAAGAAGAAGCAAGTTCATCTATCAATAGTTAACATCCACATCATCATCAACCACCTCAAT
>NW_027109550.1:0-16322 GCF_000696795.3 Halyomorpha halys
GGTATTTTTTTAGATATGCTGTTATTACACACACGCGCACGCACGCACATACACACGAAAACATTTTACGACCTCAAATGTGTATTTCGTCGAAAACGAAAATTCGAAATTTTGCACGATCTAAATTGTTTCCCTTACTTTAGTCAAATTATGTGTTCGTGTAATGTGGCACGAAGGGGGCCGCAAAAACTTTAAAACTTTAATTGTCATATATAGTATATTTATTTATTATAAAATGTTGACAACTAGGATAATTTATACTTAAATTAAATTTTAATTGAAATTATTTAAGAAAAGATTTCATATTGGTATTACAAATATTTTTGTTAAATTTAATTATTTTGGACCATTTTTTTTTATACGGATATATTCGTTTTTACATTAGGAGGTCTCGTGGCCATCTTCTTTTCAGGCGCCTCCGAGGATGTCAGTAATAGAAGAGGAAGCAAGGCTAGAAACCAGAGGGTTTGGGTGGTAATTTGTATATTTAATTTTTTTTTAGCAGAATTTTACTTGTTAACTCCACATTAAATATTATACTTTACGTATTTCATATATAAGAAAAGTGTATACAAAATTTTGTATATAATCGTATGTGTATGTAAGTATAATTAAAATATAAATGTTGTTTATCGTATCACATGTATCCCGAGTGTATTTTAAAATTATTATTAAATTAATATTATTGTGGAAAAAGGGGGCTGAAAATTGTGAGACTTTTCATTCAAAAGAACATGCATATATTTTTCTTAAATTAAATGTTTTAAACAGCTTTGCATTTATAAGTTTAAGAACAATAATTTTCTTTAACTTTAAGATTTACAATGGATCGTTTGTATCAATTAGCAACTCCATACATGTTCGGTGGCTGGTACTGATGGCCACAAAGACGCCTGTGTAGCCAAAGGCCCAAGAGACACTTTGAACTGTAAGCAGCTAATATTGGAGATGAAAGTGACCAGTTATTGATTTCGCATTAACATAAGGACAAAGAAAATTTCGACCATACCCCTTAGAGTAATTTTTTTTTAATTTAATTTATTTATGATTTATGTTTTATACTAAACAACTTACGAACTAAGAAATATTAAAACATAATGATGGAATTCGGCATTTTTGTCAAATGTAATTTCAAATTTTTTGAAAACGCAAATTATTATCTTCTTTATTATTATCAGTTTAAATATGCCATTTATCGAATAAAAAAAACTGAAAGGATTTATTAAATACTTTAATGTTATATGACAATTAAAACAAAACCTCAACTAGGTTTAGTACCTAATTGTCTTGTAGGATTTAGGTATATGATTTTTAAGGGCCTTTTTTTCGTTTGTATACATTTTTGGTCAATGGTCTCATTTTTTAATATCACTCTTAGCCGCGTATATCAGAAAGTATCGTATATAGGATTAATGCCACCACGATATCCATGCTGTTTAGACCGACGATTTTTCTGGCCAATCCTTGTAGTAGATTTGAGCGATTTCGTGGTCTTTACCATTTTACTCTCCAACACAACCTGTCATTGGGCGAATCACATTATGCACTGTTTCCCAATCACTATTTGCCTTGACTAGCAGATGGGACATAATCCACCAACTAAGACATCTCCACAGACAAGATAAGACATAATAGGGGGCCTACCCCATTTATATATAACGTATGATTGTTTTTTTATATGTATGTTTATTTATTTATATGTATGGTAGTTTATTTATAAGTATGAATCTAGATTATTATTTTTTCATTTTAACGAATAGTTACAAGCATTTTGTTCCTTCAGGGATTGAAATTTGGTTTTAAAAATATATAAATATGTAACCCAGAAGGCTGAACGTTTCTGTATTTCATCTCAATTTTTCTCACAAATTTTAATTAAGAATTTTATTAGCTTACAATAAAGAGCGTTGGAGATCTACCTATTAGAAGTTTTGATGTTAGATATTTTCAGCTGTGCCTAATGTTATGAAATGCCTTCGTTTAGTGATACCAATATGATATGCCCACATACAAGATTCTAGGAAGGACTGATGGGCATTACGCTGATGTAAATACTTCGGATGCTCCTATGTAGGAAAATCGATAGGAAAAGAGATATTTGTATTTATGCCAAATGGAATTTCCAAACAATATATTCAAGAGAATTGAAATGAACTTATGAAAATTTAATCAAATCATAAAAATAATGATGTGTATGTAAATATTTCATTTTAACTATCGCACATTCCAATGTGTTCATTTAATATGTATATTTTTTTATCAAGAAATTTTATCAAACCAAGTCAGCTATTAAGTAATAAAAATAAATCCAATTATTTGGATAGTGCGTTTTATTCATTAATTAGGTATGGTTATTCCGTTTCTTTTACTTTATATCCGCTCTCAAGAAATTAAAGTATAGATTTATATAATCTGGATCATTTGCTAAATATTTTTGATTAAATATGAAATGATAGAAATAAGCATGGGTGGTGAATAAAATGTGGAGTATAGATTCCTACCGTTGAGCCATAATATTAAACGATAACCTATCAAAGCATTTTGCAAGGCAACCAAACTGATAAGACTGAATTACATCTTTATTCAGCAAAACGTATTCAAATAAAATTCATCTCTGGTGCATACCAGCTTCTTCCATCACATTTAAACTGCTATAATTTTAAATTAATTCACAAAACGTTTATGGTAAAATATTGAGTGTTTATAGGATTTAAGTGTTATGGCATAGAAATTATGAGAAAAGAAATTATAAAATTATAAAGTACAAAAATGAATCCTATCATATTCATTTGATAATTTTAAATACTATAAAAATTCGTATTTCATGGTCTTTCGAGTTTCTTATGAAATAAACTCTTTCCTTATAAGTCAATTATTTCTTTTTTTAAATCCATATATGTCATTGTTTTTGTAAATAACATTTATAACATTTCATATAGTCAGGGGTGTCTTTTGTATGAGACTATAACTCCCCCCCCCCCCCTTAATCAATTGTTAAAAAAAAAAAAAGTAGCTCTTAAATAAACCATGTAAGCCCCACCATGCCGATCTGATATTAAATAAAAAATAAAATAAAAATAAGGTTACATATTCAATACCCCTAAAATGTAAAAATTTAATAACAATTGAAGCCATTTTTGAGAAACTCTAAAAATGTATAAAATCGATTTTCTAAAGTGGTACTTCTGGTGGTAATAAAAACACTGTAACGTTCCAAGCATGTACATGCTCTAAATATGGAATTTCAGTTCTATATGACTTTTTGTTTTTGAACTATGGTATTTACACACAAATATACTTGCGAGACTTGGTTATTTGGAATTTTGAAACGTATATTTCATTCGAAATCTAGAATTCGAAAATTTGCCCTATTTTAATATGTAATATGGGGAAGTACTATCACAGGAGTTATAGCACCCCTTATTACATATTTCATTTATAGGCAAGTGAAAATAAAAAGAGTGTTGTACAATTAAATGCCAGAAAGCCGGAAGTAGTTTTAATATTTTCGTTTGTGTGTTAAAACAGTTCATTGAACTTTAGTCAAATTATGTGTTCGTGTAATGTGGCACGAAGGGGGCCGCAAAAACTTTAAAACTTTAATTGTCATCGGTCATCGAATGTAGCATAAGAAGCAATAATGGTCAAATGATGTTCTCTAGAAAGAAAAGGGTGTTATCAAGGAACGAGTTGTGTGAAGTTCCATGAAAAAGTAATGCCAAAACTAGTTTCATAATAATTGCATTTCATAAAAAATGGGAGTACTAACTCAAAAATTATTGGCTTTATGAACACAAGTTACAACCCTATTCGTATCATGGTGGAGGGTCAAGTTTCATTTTGTGGGACCGCCACAGTCCAAAAACTCAACCCCGAGGATGGGTTCGAGTTATCGTTGTAACTCTTCGGCTACGAACGGCTCTCTATGTCTGATCTGTAAGAAGTTCTAGCGTCGGTAGTCCAACCTGGCTATGAAGGCCCTTGTACAGTGCAGTATTCCCCTCCATATTCTATGGGACCCCATCCACTAAGTCCACTGCCCAGACTTCATAGTTTAATGACTTTGCCGGCTACAGGTTCATTAAAAAGTTCATAGAGCTCCCGATCCTTCTTACTTTCTAGTACTCTCCATCTTTACAGGGTAGATATTCGGGTCAGAACATTTCATTCGAAGATATGTTTATTTTTATAACCCTCATTATTTTGCGTTTTTTATATTTCACTTCAGTTTAACGAGACTTTATTGACTATTTCTCCTATTTATTTTACCCAGCTTTTAATGGAAGAAGATCCAGTATACACTTCAATTAAATCGTCAAAAGTACTATTAAGAGTGCAACTGCTGACTATTTTTTACTTTAAATTTTCATAATTAAATAAAATATTATTTAGTTATTGAACAAATAATTATTAAAATTATAATGCGTTTTTTCAGGGATTTATACACTTTTTGTGAAATGATAATAACTATTGTTCTAGTTATTAAAGCTGATAGTACTAATTCATATATTTTAAATAAAATAAAATAATGAAAATAAATGTAATTCAAAATAGAAAAAATAAATATAACGTAGGATGTGAAATAGATAAATATTATATTAAATATAAGATAAAAATCATACATATAGATAATATAAAATTTATAAAAATAATAAATAGAATATAAAAATAGAATAAAATTATGTAGAAATTATTGTCCATAGATGTAGTAGATGATTAGGGATGCTATCAAAAAACTAAAAACAGTCGATTTATTATTATTTCATTTTGTACCAACCTTCCGACCTACTTTTTTGGAATTTTTCAGGATGATAAATATTAGATAGAAGCTTATACAAGGTTTTTTTTAATGTGCAATATTGATTAAAATTACATTGGTGACTTGTTACTAATTATAAACAAAAATAAAGACAATGAAAAGAGGTTCAACTGCCAGGATGGCAAATTAAAATTTACAATTGAATAATCCATAAATAACAGTATTATATATTTATTCATGAAATTGATATTACCTAAAGATAATATGAAAATAAAAACAAATTGTTCCGAAAAACCATTACTATCTAAAATTTTAAAGTACCTATCCAATTATTCGTACACACAAAAAGTAAATACAGTAAAAAACTTAATAAAATGTGCTCAAAAAATACATAAAAGTAATGAAAAAAGAGTATTAATATAAAATGTATTGAAAAAATGGATATCTAAAAATTATGATGGCACAGCAATAATAGTGATAATAATTAGAAAAAAAAACTAAATAGAAAAAAAAAACCGAAATAAAATTTTAAAAATCACTAATGAAAACAAGAAAAATAATAAAACTACAATATAATTTAAAGATATAAAAAGCAATCAACAGGAAATAACATATGAAGATCAGGAGAATAATGAGTGCAACAGAGTGTATAAACAATCAATGAAGTTCTTTAAAATAAATAACGTACCTACCGGAAACAAATTAAAAAAAATATACAATATATTTAATGCATATGATCACCATGATATTAAATTGAGGATGTACAATACTAATAAATTGAATTCGGACCTAACCGCATGAACGATAAAATAGAAAAAATTGATAAACAAGGTGTAATTTAAAAATAGACTGTCGTGATTGTAATCAAATATACATAAAGGAATCGTCTAAAAACTTAGAACCCAAATTAGTTCAACATGAAAATAACTGTAAAAATGTTTGATAATACTAGGCATTTAAAAATTTAAAAAAAAAGTTAAAGAAAACTATTTATATAACAAAATACATGAACTATATTATTTTTAAAAACTAAAAGAAAAATTAGTTGAACTATGACTATACATCTCATTGACTGATCCTCAAGATCTACATTATATAAAGAATGTATATACACAAATATACTTCGTTCTTACTGCATTTTTATTATGTTGATTTTTTTTTTTTTTCCGTACCCTCCTGAAAAGATTTTAAGTGGTATTTAGTACGTACATATAGGAGGTATGCTATATGTATAGCTGGGTATGAAGGATATTTTTTTAAATTAAAAAAAAAAAAAAGGGTATGAAGGATACCCTACAACCCCTCACGATAGCCGAGCGTGGCACATATTTCATAGTATATTGATAATTGACTGGTTTGGTTTTAATGTGTTTCATATATAATTAGTAAGTCGGGAGTGAACATTTGTACTTAGTTGTAAACTAGTATTCAAATACAAATATCATCGAAAACTTTGATACTACTTGGCCCCTACTGCTGATCCAGATGCCACGATAATGACCCTCTCATACTAAACATCCGCAATCAACAAGTTGGGTCATCAGCTGCTGTTCGGCTATGAATTGGTTCCCTTCATTAAGAGCCTTTCATTTCTTAACCAAACTATAACGAATTACAAATTAATTACTGATGATGCATATACAGTCCTTATCTTATGTACTGTATTCAGTGAGTACCTGAAGACAGGTATTCATTAATTTTCAAAATTTTAATTTTTTTTTTATATTTTACTCTGATTTTGTCAGCATATTTTTCAGAGGTTTGTGTTGTTGTTTTCACTCTACAGTTGCTGGGTTTTTAAAGATATTTGGTTCAAACTAAGACCACGAAATGTAAATTATATTATGTTTCACAAGAAGCCTCCACTTAATTTTAAATAAAAAATCTGGTGTGGTGTGTGCATCATGCAACTTTCACTTACCGTCTTAGAAGGCGAACAGTTTAGACAGTAAATTAATTTTTTTGTTGCTATAAAAAATATACACATATTAATTTGTTATTCGTACATCGCGAAACCTGGAGGTGAGAATAACGAATTTCGACTTAGTTATTACCAATAATTTGACAAATTATAACAAAACCGTGTACATGTAATTAGAATCGGGAGAGCTCGGGCACGCTCGGCTGTCTCCAGTTTCAGTTTCTAAATTGCTATCCATATTTATACATTTTTTTTATTAATGTCTACCAAATGCTTGATTATTTCAAATAGACAAAACTAAATGTATTTTAGAGGAAGATTTTTTTTAAAAATTCAAATTAGGCGCCCTGTTGAACTATTGCAATGAGATCACATGGATGATATTAAAGAACACTTGATTATACAAGGTATTTTTTTAGATATGCTGTTATTACACACACGCGCACGCACGCACATACACACGAAAACATTTTACGACCTCAAATGTGTATTTCGTCGAAAACGAAAATTCGAAATTTTGCACGATCTAAATTGTTTCCCTTACTTTAGTCAAATTATGTGTTCGTGTAATGTGGCACGAAGGGGGCCGCAAAAACTTTAAAACTTTAATTGTCATATATAGTATATTTATTTATTATAAAATGTTGACAACTAGGATAATTTATACTTAAATTAAATTTTAATTGAAATTATTTAAGAAAAGATTTCATATTGGTATTACAAATATTTTTGTTAAATTTAATTATTTTGGACCATTTTTTTTTATACGGATATATTCGTTTTTACATTAGGAGGTCTCGTGGCCATCTTCTTTTCAGGCGCCTCCGAGGATGTCAGTAATAGAAGAGGAAGCAAGGCTAGAAACCAGAGGGTTTGGGTGGTAATTTGTATATTTAATTTTTTTTTAGCAGAATTTTACTTGTTAACTCCACATTAAATATTATACTTTACGTATTTCATATATAAGAAAAGTGTATACAAAATTTTGTATATAATCGTATGTGTATGTAAGTATAATTAAAATATA
This sequence comes from Halyomorpha halys, assembly GCF_000696795.3. NCBI lineage: Eukaryota > Metazoa > Arthropoda > Insecta > Hemiptera > Pentatomidae > Halyomorpha > Halyomorpha halys. The sequence goes on from NW_027109550.1 coordinate 7,708, forward strand.
AATGTTGTTTATCGTATCACATGTATCCCGAGTGTATTTTAAAATTATTATTAAATTAATATTATTGTGGAAAAAGGGGGCTGAAAATTGTGAGACTTTTCATTCAAAAGAACATGCATATATTTTTCTTAAATTAAATGTTTTAAACAGCTTTGCATTTATAAGTTTAAGAACAATAATTTTCTTTAACTTTAAGATTTACAATGGATCGTTTGTATCAATTAGCAACTCCATACATGTTCGGTGGCTGGTACTGATGGCCACAAAGACGCCTGTGTAGCCAAAGGCCCAAGAGACACTTTGAACTGTAAGCAGCTAATATTGGAGATGAAAGTGACCAGTTATTGATTTCGCATTAACATAAGGACAAAGAAAATTTCGACCATACCCCTTAGAGTAATTTTTTTTTAATTTAATTTATTTATGATTTATGTTTTATACTAAACAACTTACGAACTAAGAAATATTAAAACATAATGATGGAATTCGGCATTTTTGTCAAATGTAATTTCAAATTTTTTGAAAACGCAAATTATTATCTTCTTTATTATTATCAGTTTAAATATGCCATTTATCGAATAAAAAAAACTGAAAGGATTTATTAAATACTTTAATGTTATATGACAATTAAAACAAAACCTCAACTAGGTTTAGTACCTAATTGTCTTGTAGGATTTAGGTATATGATTTTTAAGGGCCTTTTTTTCGTTTGTATACATTTTTGGTCAATGGTCTCATTTTTTAATATCACTCTTAGCCGCGTATATCAGAAAGTATCGTATATAGGATTAATGCCACCACGATATCCATGCTGTTTAGACCGACGATTTTTCTGGCCAATCCTTGTAGTAGATTTGAGCGATTTCGTGGTCTTTACCATTTTACTCTCCAACACAACCTGTCATTGGGCGAATCACATTATGCACTGTTTCCCAATCACTATTTGCCTTGACTAGCAGATGGGACATAATCCACCAACTAAGACATCTCCACAGACAAGATAAGACATAATAGGGGGCCTACCCCATTTATATATAACGTATGATTGTTTTTTTATATGTATGTTTATTTATTTATATGTATGGTAGTTTATTTATAAGTATGAATCTAGATTATTATTTTTTCATTTTAACGAATAGTTACAAGCATTTTGTTCCTTCAGGGATTGAAATTTGGTTTTAAAAATATATAAATATGTAACCCAGAAGGCTGAACGTTTCTGTATTTCATCTCAATTTTTCTCACAAATTTTAATTAAGAATTTTATTAGCTTACAATAAAGAGCGTTGGAGATCTACCTATTAGAAGTTTTGATGTTAGATATTTTCAGCTGTGCCTAATGTTATGAAATGCCTTCGTTTAGTGATACCAATATGATATGCCCACATACAAGATTCTAGGAAGGACTGATGGGCATTACGCTGATGTAAATACTTCGGATGCTCCTATGTAGGAAAATCGATAGGAAAAGAGATATTTGTATTTATGCCAAATGGAATTTCCAAACAATATATTCAAGAGAATTGAAATGAACTTATGAAAATTTAATCAAATCATAAAAATAATGATGTGTATGTAAATATTTCATTTTAACTATCGCACATTCCAATGTGTTCATTTAATATGTATATTTTTTTATCAAGAAATTTTATCAAACCAAGTCAGCTATTAAGTAATAAAAATAAATCCAATTATTTGGATAGTGCGTTTTATTCATTAATTAGGTATGGTTATTCCGTTTCTTTTACTTTATATCCGCTCTCAAGAAATTAAAGTATAGATTTATATAATCTGGATCATTTGCTAAATATTTTTGATTAAATATGAAATGATAGAAATAAGCATGGGTGGTGAATAAAATGTGGAGTATAGATTCCTACCGTTGAGCCATAATATTAAACGATAACCTATCAAAGCATTTTGCAAGGCAACCAAACTGATAAGACTGAATTACATCTTTATTCAGCAAAACGTATTCAAATAAAATTCATCTCTGGTGCATACCAGCTTCTTCCATCACATTTAAACTGCTATAATTTTAAATTAATTCACAAAACGTTTATGGTAAAATATTGAGTGTTTATAGGATTTAAGTGTTATGGCATAGAAATTATGAGAAAAGAAATTATAAAATTATAAAGTACAAAAATGAATCCTATCATATTCATTTGATAATTTTAAATACTATAAAAATTCGTATTTCATGGTCTTTCGAGTTTCTTATGAAATAAACTCTTTCCTTATAAGTCAATTATTTCTTTTTTTAAATCCATATATGTCATTGTTTTTGTAAATAACATTTATAACATTTCATATAGTCAGGGGTGTCTTTTGTATGAGACTATAACTCCCCCCCCCCCCCTTAATCAATTGTTAAAAAAAAAAAAAGTAGCTCTTAAATAAACCATGTAAGCCCCACCATGCCGATCTGATATTAAATAAAAAATAAAATAAAAATAAGGTTACATATTCAATACCCCTAAAATGTAAAAATTTAATAACAATTGAAGCCATTTTTGAGAAACTCTAAAAATGTATAAAATCGATTTTCTAAAGTGGTACTTCTGGTGGTAATAAAAACACTGTAACGTTCCAAGCATGTACATGCTCTAAATATGGAATTTCAGTTCTATATGACTTTTTGTTTTTGAACTATGGTATTTACACACAAATATACTTGCGAGACTTGGTTATTTGGAATTTTGAAACGTATATTTCATTCGAAATCTAGAATTCGAAAATTTGCCCTATTTTAATATGTAATATGGGGAAGTACTATCACAGGAGTTATAGCACCCCTTATTACATATTTCATTTATAGGCAAGTGAAAATAAAAAGAGTGTTGTACAATTAAATGCCAGAAAGCCGGAAGTAGTTTTAATATTTTCGTTTGTGTGTTAAAACAGTTCATTGAACTTTAGTCAAATTATGTGTTCGTGTAATGTGGCACGAAGGGGGCCGCAAAAACTTTAAAACTTTAATTGTCATCGGTCATCGAATGTAGCATAAGAAGCAATAATGGTCAAATGATGTTCTCTAGAAAGAAAAGGGTGTTATCAAGGAACGAGTTGTGTGAAGTTCCATGAAAAAGTAATGCCAAAACTAGTTTCATAATAATTGCATTTCATAAAAAATGGGAGTACTAACTCAAAAATTATTGGCTTTATGAACACAAGTTACAACCCTATTCGTATCATGGTGGAGGGTCAAGTTTCATTTTGTGGGACCGCCACAGTCCAAAAACTCAACCCCGAGGATGGGTTCGAGTTATCGTTGTAACTCTTCGGCTACGAACGGCTCTCTATGTCTGATCTGTAAGAAGTTCTAGCGTCGGTAGTCCAACCTGGCTATGAAGGCCCTTGTACAGTGCAGTATTCCCCTCCATATTCTATGGGACCCCATCCACTAAGTCCACTGCCCAGACTTCATAGTTTAATGACTTTGCCGGCTACAGGTTCATTAAAAAGTTCATAGAGCTCCCGATCCTTCTTACTTTCTAGTACTCTCCATCTTTACAGGGTAGATATTCGGGTCAGAACATTTCATTCGAAGATATGTTTATTTTTATAACCCTCATTATTTTGCGTTTTTTATATTTCACTTCAGTTTAACGAGACTTTATTGACTATTTCTCCTATTTATTTTACCCAGCTTTTAATGGAAGAAGATCCAGTATACACTTCAATTAAATCGTCAAAAGTACTATTAAGAGTGCAACTGCTGACTATTTTTTACTTTAAATTTTCATAATTAAATAAAATATTATTTAGTTATTGAACAAATAATTATTAAAATTATAATGCGTTTTTTCAGGGATTTATACACTTTTTGTGAAATGATAATAACTATTGTTCTAGTTATTAAAGCTGATAGTACTAATTCATATATTTTAAATAAAATAAAATAATGAAAATAAATGTAATTCAAAATAGAAAAAATAAATATAACGTAGGATGTGAAATAGATAAATATTATATTAAATATAAGATAAAAATCATACATATAGATAATATAAAATTTATAAAAATAATAAATAGAATATAAAAATAGAATAAAATTATGTAGAAATTATTGTCCATAGATGTAGTAGATGATTAGGGATGCTATCAAAAAACTAAAAACAGTCGATTTATTATTATTTCATTTTGTACCAACCTTCCGACCTACTTTTTTGGAATTTTTCAGGATGATAAATATTAGATAGAAGCTTATACAAGGTTTTTTTTAATGTGCAATATTGATTAAAATTACATTGGTGACTTGTTACTAATTATAAACAAAAATAAAGACAATGAAAAGAGGTTCAACTGCCAGGATGGCAAATTAAAATTTACAATTGAATAATCCATAAATAACAGTATTATATATTTATTCATGAAATTGATATTACCTAAAGATAATATGAAAATAAAAACAAATTGTTCCGAAAAACCATTACTATCTAAAATTTTAAAGTACCTATCCAATTATTCGTACACACAAAAAGTAAATACAGTAAAAAACTTAATAAAATGTGCTCAAAAAATACATAAAAGTAATGAAAAAAGAGTATTAATATAAAATGTATTGAAAAAATGGATATCTAAAAATTATGATGGCACAGCAATAATAGTGATAATAATTAGAAAAAAAAACTAAATAGAAAAAAAAAACCGAAATAAAATTTTAAAAATCACTAATGAAAACAAGAAAAATAATAAAACTACAATATAATTTAAAGATATAAAAAGCAATCAACAGGAAATAACATATGAAGATCAGGAGAATAATGAGTGCAACAGAGTGTATAAACAATCAATGAAGTTCTTTAAAATAAATAACGTACCTACCGGAAACAAATTAAAAAAAATATACAATATATTTAATGCATATGATCACCATGATATTAAATTGAGGATGTACAATACTAATAAATTGAATTCGGACCTAACCGCATGAACGATAAAATAGAAAAAATTGATAAACAAGGTGTAATTTAAAAATAGACTGTCGTGATTGTAATCAAATATACATAAAGGAATCGTCTAAAAACTTAGAACCCAAATTAGTTCAACATGAAAATAACTGTAAAAATGTTTGATAATACTAGGCATTTAAAAATTTAAAAAAAAAGTTAAAGAAAACTATTTATATAACAAAATACATGAACTATATTATTTTTAAAAACTAAAAGAAAAATTAGTTGAACTATGACTATACATCTCATTGACTGATCCTCAAGATCTACATTATATAAAGAATGTATATACACAAATATACTTCGTTCTTACTGCATTTTTATTATGTTGATTTTTTTTTTTTTTCCGTACCCTCCTGAAAAGATTTTAAGTGGTATTTAGTACGTACATATAGGAGGTATGCTATATGTATAGCTGGGTATGAAGGATATTTTTTTAAATTAAAAAAAAAAAAAAGGGTATGAAGGATACCCTACAACCCCTCACGATAGCCGAGCGTGGCACATATTTCATAGTATATTGATAATTGACTGGTTTGGTTTTAATGTGTTTCATATATAATTAGTAAGTCGGGAGTGAACATTTGTACTTAGTTGTAAACTAGTATTCAAATACAAATATCATCGAAAACTTTGATACTACTTGGCCCCTACTGCTGATCCAGATGCCACGATAATGACCCTCTCATACTAAACATCCGCAATCAACAAGTTGGGTCATCAGCTGCTGTTCGGCTATGAATTGGTTCCCTTCATTAAGAGCCTTTCATTTCTTAACCAAACTATAACGAATTACAAATTAATTACTGATGATGCATATACAGTCCTTATCTTATGTACTGTATTCAGTGAGTACCTGAAGACAGGTATTCATTAATTTTCAAAATTTTAATTTTTTTTTTATATTTTACTCTGATTTTGTCAGCATATTTTTCAGAGGTTTGTGTTGTTGTTTTCACTCTACAGTTGCTGGGTTTTTAAAGATATTTGGTTCAAACTAAGACCACGAAATGTAAATTATATTATGTTTCACAAGAAGCCTCCACTTAATTTTAAATAAAAAATCTGGTGTGGTGTGTGCATCATGCAACTTTCACTTACCGTCTTAGAAGGCGAACAGTTTAGACAGTAAATTAATTTTTTTGTTGCTATAAAAAATATACACATATTAATTTGTTATTCGTACATCGCGAAACCTGGAGGTGAGAATAACGAATTTCGACTTAGTTATTACCAATAATTTGACAAATTATAACAAAACCGTGTACATGTAATTAGAATCGGGAGAGCTCGGGCACGCTCGGCTGTCTCCAGTTTCAGTTTCTAAATTGCTATCCATATTTATACATTTTTTTTATTAATGTCTACCAAATGCTTGATTATTTCAAATAGACAAAACTAAATGTATTTTAGAGGAAGATTTTTTTTAAAAATTCAAATTAGGCGCCCTGTTGAACTATTGCAATGAGATCACATGGATGATATTAAAGAACACTTGATTATACAAGGTATTTTTTTAGATATGCTGTTATTACACACACGCGCACGCACGCACATACACACGAAAACATTTTACGACCTCAAATGTGTATTTCGTCGAAAACGAAAATTCGAAATTTTGCACGATCTAAATTGTTTCCCTTGCTATGTATTCCACATATAGATAAGTTAACATTACAAAACCTTCTCATTTATTCCCTGAGAATATTGCGGTTTTTTTTTTTTTTTTTATTAGTATTCAAATATTTTAGTAAAATAAAGTTGTTTCAAACTAGAATATCCCAGATCTTGATGTATACCTAGAACTTTATTCAAAAGACTTCAATCGCTTTTTGATTTTTAATATTTCAGAAGGGACACACTGTGTAAATAGATTAAATTAAACAAAAAAAAAAAAAAAAGGAGGCACTCCTTTATTGATTTGTAAAATAAAGGTTCAAATTTCTTCAGCGTGATTTTTGTTTGGTTTGTTAGAATTTTTTTTTCAATTACTTCGCTCAAATGTTAGGAAATCTAGAAAATATTCATGATTGACTGCTTTTTTTAATTAAAAAAAACTTTGCTTTTAAATATTTTATAACATGATAGTGAAACTTCACCTTTCCTCTAATCAACTTTTCTATGCTATGGCCGTCGATATCAATGCCTAGAAAGCCTCATTCTAGCCGATTCAGAACATGGTGTAAAATAAATTCTTACTTTAAAAGAAGCATAATTGTATATATAATATATATTGCTCGGGTCGGATTGGACAAGTGAGGGACTGATTTTAGCGGTAGGGGACAGAATTGAGAAAAGCAACCATTGAGTCAGGCTTTATGGAAAAATATTGTGATTCAATAACAATAGTGGTTATTAAATTCATCAAAACTCACGTAAAGTAATAAACTATGAGAGCTCTTTGAAGATCATCGTATGTATCATGTGCGCTACTTACAGTCTCATTGTTCTGATTATTCTTAGTCACTTCTACTTCTCTTATATCTCTGTACAACCTGATCGAATTATTTTTGTTTTTAATTTAATCAGCTCAAGAAAATAAATGTTTTAATAGTTATTCTAAATATAGGTATCACTTTTCCTACTGTTATTGTAAAATAAAGTAGTTTTAAAATATGAAGAAAATAGTCAGGGTTGCGGTCAAAAAAGAACAAAATAGTTTTAATCTATTTATTATCTGACGTTTCGCCCCACTTTTTAAGGCTTCATCAGGGCCGTTCAAGACGGTAGATTAAATGTCGGACTATAAATAGTTGAAAACTATTTTTGGATATTAGTCGATTTTTTTTTTAAATTTAAAATGATAAAAACATTTCTGATCAAAATCGTTCAGGACACACACCGTACATTCTCCTTTCTATTAAGAAATTAACTAATTAATTTTACTAGAGTTTTAAATATTGATTGAAATCACAAATTGGCTAATATATGTTTAGATATATAAACATATATAGGTATACATAAATTCATTCGTAAAAATATATACACACACCAGGACACACTTACATAGGTGTATATGTGTAATATTGATTTAATATATAATATATTGTGAGTATATACATATTATTTTAATAATATCACTTAAATCACAACAAATCCATAATTTTCTCTTATATTAGGGCTTAATTACCATTCATAATCTTAAATTTATGAGTTTCATAAATTTACTGTGATACTAGTTTTTCTCCATGATTCACTAAACTAATAGTTTGTTTATTTTAAGTAAATATTATTGTAAAGATAACAGCAATTTCCTGAAGTATTAAGAAAAAAAATTTTTCTCCTCAAAGGAAATTTATTCGGATAAAAAGATGTATAAATAATTCAGACAATCTCGTAAGGCAAACCTCCTTTTCTATAAGTTTGCTACTAACTGGGAACATCGGGGTTCGGAACATTGTTGATCTTTGCCTTCTGCTGGTATTGAGTTTAAAGTTTCGAAGAAAGGCCTTTAGAATTTAGCATAAGTTCATAAGGAAAGATTTTTTGAAAAAGAGTTTTCTTGGCTTAAGCCTTTCACTGCTAAGTAGATGTAAGTTAAGACTTAGTGGCTTGAATTTTATTCTTTCTCCTCAGTTAAAAAAATTTATGTCAGCTTAATAATAGAAAACCCAACCACACATAAAAAAATGTATAGGTGTATTATTGATTAAATAT
>NW_027109550.1:16372-20467 GCF_000696795.3 Halyomorpha halys
CTATATATATAAACTATATATTTTACATATAGTGTTTCTATAAAATTGTTAAAAGTACAACTAATCCGTCATTTTCTCTTAAAGTAAGACCTATCTTTTCCTACGTGATACAATTTTATGTTACCTATATAATAGAAAACCCAAATATTGTATAATTACCTACATTTAAGAGCAATAATGGATTGAAACCGGTCTGTACCGTACAGAATGTCACTCGATAAAAGTTCACTTCCCCTTCCTTAGCCACTACTTTTTTGGAATTTCCATTTGATTTAGGTCTTAAAAATGAAATGTAATCTATCTCTTTAGGGGATTGCTGATTTTCTAAGTTTCTCCAGTAACTCTTACTCTGGGATTACCAATGAAATGGGATCTGTTATATTCTTACAGAAAATCAAACAAAAATAGTATAAATTTTATACCATTTTTGTTTTTCGACCCGACTTATTGGCGTAATTTAGCAAAACTTGCAAACGAATGTTATAAAAAAAAATCTTGTTTGATTAAACATAACTTAAAGGCGTTGCATGATTAACGAACTATACAATTCTCTAATATACCGTTTTTGACTAAGATGCGAGATTTGAAAATTTTATTTAATATAAGTAACAAAAACTACGATTATATATTTTAGAATAAATAAAAATGTGTATTAGGTTTCAGTTCATTAATATATTTCCATTCTCTCCTTCCATCAATTTTAATACTAATTCTACTTGATGACTGAAGCATAAATAAAACATGACACTATAAATTGGCACGCTACAAACAGATTACAAATGTACAAGTGCCGTTTCTGCCCTCTTTAAGTATTCATTCCCCTTTAGCAGCATTGATAATGAGCTAGCCAGTGAATTTTTTTTCTTGCTTTTTCTATTTTGGTAGAAACAAGTTAAATAACAAGATGTAATCTTTAACTTTTACATCTTACCTAAATATATATTACCTAATAAGATTAGGCTAATAGGGTAATTACTTTGTACGTTTGAGAGGAAATAAAAAAATGGTGTTTTTCTTTTTAAAAACATTCCCAAATTTTGTTTTACTTCATTTTTTAGTTTAAAAAAATGTGTTTATCTGTGATAATGTACGTAATACGTACCTATGTAATCACATATTAAACTCATACCTACTGTTTTAATCAATTTTACTCTGTTGTATTAATTTATTTTCATTTTCTTTTTCTACTTCTACCAATAAGGAACCTTGTTCATAAAATACTGATTCCTTCGTTCTTGTCTCTTCAATTCATTATGAGATTTAAATGGTACAGCCAAACTCCTTTCTTTATCCCTTACACGAAAGCATAACAGTACGGATAATTTTTTTAATCGCTAGCTGAGGAAATCTCTATGACACAGAGTCCCGTTTTTTTTAAGATTAAAAAAATTTGGAAGACTATAACGAGCAAAGATTTAATGGTTTTCCCGGAGTCAAAAATGTTGGCGCAGAATACCTCGTGAACAGAGAAAAATTGGGATATTATGCAGTCGAGGAGAACTCATTTGGTTTCTATCCTTAAATGGGCGGTAAAGTATATTCACAAATTGTCGCATTTTTTAGATTATTGTTTTATCTACCACTATGACTTTTCCGACATGCCGGTTAGTTATCATAGCTTTGTAGTGGTTAGTAAAATTTATATTAATGAAAAATACAATTTTAATTTGGAAGATAAATGAGTGGGTAAAAACACAACTTGTGATATACACTTCAATAGTTTTCTGTGAAATATGCATTGGAGAACTTAAACGGTTTCTCTCTTGTCCTTCATCTTCTTATCATTCTGCGTGGTATTAACTTACTCATGATATATATTTTTTAATACACAGAAAATTATCTAATCCTGAGCTTTTCTGTCGTCTCACTCTCTCTTCTTTCCTTTTTTTATAGATAAGAGGTTAGATAGTTTCTTTTTAATAGGCTTGTCCATGGATAAATAATTGAATTCAGTTTTTCCCTAAACAGAAAAAAATAGAGGCAGAGAATCAAAACCAATAATTTTGGTTATTAATAAAACAAGTTTTATAACAGTCATTATTAGTATGTGATTGTGGTCTAGATGATTAATATTTTTTTTATTTCATTTTATTTTTTTTTTTTTTGCAAAATTCAAACCAAAATTTTCTGGATTAATGAATCCTGACTTAGAAAAGTCTATTAAAATTTTGTTAGTGATTTCTGTTGTATGGTTAAATATTTCTGTTAGCCTGCTATAAAAATCTTTATTCGAGTATTAATAAAACTCTTGTTATGTTGTTATTTATATATAAATAAAAACCTGGCGAAACATTGCAATTAATTTTTTTTTAAAATTTACCAATCATTGCACGATGGATGATGTGTGTAATTAGGAAGCGTAATTACTTTAGGAATGTAATTAACAGTTGATTATGAATCCTAACAATAATCATTTATCTCATCTGTATCCGAGAATAGAACACATTTCTGATTTTTTACAGTTAGTATAAATGATATTGTTATAATGCTTTTGGCATCAGGTCATTATAATTTTAAATTAAATTAAATTATCCATTGTTTTTTTTAAAACAAAAATAAATGAACTAAATTACATCTGTCATTTTAAATAAATAAATATTTGCTGTGGCTTTAGCTCCCTCGCCTTGTCCCTCCTGGCTCTCAATACCAGCGCTGTTATCCACGTATGGGTGGCAAGGATTGGTTCGGGTATCCCTTGATTGATTGTAAATATTGTATATAGGTATGATTGTGTTCTAGATAATTAATATTATTCTACTATCCAATACAATTATACAATATTAAATTACAAAATGATTTACTATATCTACGTAATGTATACATACATTTTTGGTGTATGTCTTAAATTTTAGGATTTTTAAAATCAAAATTATGTTTATACTTTATGCTTGTTCTGTTGGTATTTTTGATATTTTTACGATTACGTATCTTATGTTATGTTGCTCCACTCTAGTTTTTATTTTTTTACAGGTCTCTCCAATATACACGCCTTATCAATACTGGCAATTAATTTTGTTAATTACATTTTTTTTCCTTATTATCAATTTTATCTTTTAGTGAAGATTGTAGAAAAAAAAGAGTACCTTTTCATTCACAAGATCTAATTAATGAAACTCTTCCATTGGAAGATGTAACTGATTATAATTGATTATTTACAACGTAGATATTTTCTCGTCGTAGAAGTAAACCCGTATCAACGTAGATATGATGTCTTTTAAAAGATTTTGATAAATTTTTTCATACTTCGGTTTAATTGTTCTTTTGATCCCGCTAGTTGCTGCAGATGTATAACCTTATGTAATAAACTATCTGCGATTTTTGTCACAAAGGACTTACTATGTCTTGGTTATATTTAGTTCTGATATAAAGCCATGAATGATGGTGGTTCATTCAATAAAAATGGAATAACAAGAAAAAAGGTCAACCCCCCCCTTTCCTCCCAGACTCACAGAGAGATATCATTATTTGGTACTTAATAACGTCCCTCAGCCCTTTTCTAATTATTTTTTAACAACTTTTTCGTCTCAAGTTTGATAATTCTTTTATGCAGTTCCCCCTCTTCCTCATTAAAACTCCATTTTCTTAACCTAATTTCCTTATCTCTACAACTGAGGCCTTGTAATCATTTTATTGTTATTACAATCAGTGAAATGTTTTTATGTATTTCAGATAATTCACATACAAAAGGGTTTGGCTATGTTCTTCAAAAAGTAAACTAGAGCACTAGTATAATTAGTATTATTTGCATCTATTCTAAACTATTTTAAATAATGAAAATAATTATGAGTAAAAGTAACGAAGCTTCACCAAATGACCTTTAAATGGTTATATAGTTTGTAAAAATTATATATATTAAAAAAAAAAAAGAGGAGTTTATTATCAGAATATATTTTTATGTGATCTCCAGTATATTTACTTTAAATTAAAATAGGTTCGTGATGAGCAATCTTTACTTTACGTTACCTTTTTAATTTATATTTCGCTTTCTGTAATAGTTATAAGTATATATGTATATATGAGGAGAAGATGGTTGGGGGTGCGGTCAATGAAACACAAATAAGTATGACTAACTTATTTTAATGTCCCGACGTTTCG
>NW_027109550.1:20822-26137 GCF_000696795.3 Halyomorpha halys
GCTAACTCGTAAAATATTGTTATTGAATAATAATAATAATAAAATCTGCCTCAGTTAGTGGCGATGAATATTCATTTATACCAATGTATCTTCAACTTTCAATTTAAAATTAGATGAATCATCTTTAGAAAGCTATGGTGATTCTCGCCCTTTGCTAACAAATATGGAAAATTCGAGTACTTACAAAATTCAAAAGAATTATTTTTTATTTTATTTTCAGGATCTCATTACCAGAAATACAAATGTAAATCTGTTTGATGTTACTTTTAAAATTAATTAATTATTAAACAATAGAAAAAACAATTAATTATTGATTAGTTTTACAGAATAGCTGAGAGATTGACTTTAGGGTATTTATTTATTCCATTGTTTTTGCTCTTTAGTAAATTTAGAACTTACTATAAATATTAATTGAACATAATTAACTTTTTAATATTTAATTTTATTATTGCATGTTTTCATTTTAATATCTTAAACACGAGCTCTTCTTTTTCCAGGTTCGTGCATATTGGATTTATTAATAATCAACACATCTTGAAAGGATTTTTTTTCTAAAAACATCCTTTTACCATTTCTGTATTTGCAGTTTTTGGACTTTGTATTACTCTTTCGACTTGTTTAAATGTTTGGGTCTCGGTTGTGAGTTCATCCTAATGAGGATAAGATCTAAATAAACTAGTTTGATGTACATAGAATGTTGTTTTATAGGGTATTTAAATGTTGGCACATACTAAGTCAGTTAATAAATGTAAGTTTCGTCATTATAAAAAATGAATGAAATTCTGATGTTCTTTCCTGGTGAGGAAAGTAAAATTTACGTTTGGTTGTCCCTTGGGCAATGAGAATGGATTTAAGAGAAGTTTTGTGTGAGCTGCTTCTGTGTAATTTACTGTACTTGAGTGGATTTTTTTTAAAGTAGAATTTTTAATTCTAATTTATATAACTTAGTTAAGAGCTGGGATTTTGGGCAAAGCTTTGTTGGAATAATAAATATTTGAAGTAATGAGAAAAAAAGGAAGACATTCTAAAGGAATGCGTTCTCATATGTTAATTTAGGACGGAGATTGCTTCTTTGCTAAACGAAAGAAGAAAAACTCTCTACCGGTCGCGATAATAAATATTCAAGAAAATATAACAATATAAAATAAAATCAAATATTTCTCCTCCCCTCCTTCCCTCCTCGGTGTTATTTAACCATTTATAACCCAAATATAACGAGTTAGCTCCGAATTTCTTGAAAGGAATAAATGATAGGATTATAATTAGTCAAAATTTGAAAAGGTCCAACTTTATGAATAGAGGTAATAGAAATAATAAAATAACATAAAATATCTTTGAAAATAGATGTTTTTACTACATTAAACAAAAAATAAACCCCTAAAATTCGAAATGATGTATTTATACACAATTTATAGAATTTAAAAATATGAAATTAATTCATGATTCCGTAGGTTAAGGAAATTCTTTTATAAACTAAAAAATGGAACACAAAAATTTTTCTATTAGCATTTCTGAAACAATATTAAGCGGGGGCAGAAGCAGCATGTAGATGTAGCACAAGCACTTTCCTGAGAGCCTTTTAGTTTGTGCCCTAAAATGTCCATTCTACGGGTCGGCAACAAATTCAGGCAAAGTTGTTGAAATGGTCTAATTTGTCATAGTTAGTCAAATGAGTAACAGGACTTTTAGACATGTCGCTGCTTTGCTTTGATAGCGATAAATCTAACATAAATAGCTTATACTAATTTTGCGATTATCTGGAAATAAGGAGTCGAGTTTTTGGGCTCCATTAAACCTTCGAATTCCTCTCGTATCCAATCCTTACAATCCAAAATCCTGAGTGCTTCTTACTTTGTCGCAAATGAAATCATACATAAAGACCTTAATGTTCCATATGCAACCTATCTAGACCGAACCCGATATCACTCCTTCCATTATAAACTTCCTAACCACCCAAACCCACTAGTTTCTAATCTTGCTTCCTCTTCCAGTCCTGAGAATCCTCTGAGGGGACTAAAAATAAGATGGCTACGAGACCTGCTAATGTAAAACGTCATTAGAGTGCTACCAATGGGTAGTTTCTCTAAACGCCTGTAACACTCCATATTAACTGAGATCAAATTTACTAAATATATTATAATGTACAGTTGTTTTCGGATTTAAGTATACGATATTTTCGGTCCTTTTTTGAATTGTATGAAGTCGGGGTCGGGGGTATCATTTTCTGATGCCTTGAAGACGCCGCGATTGATAACTATGCACCAAGCTAGGACCTGGCCTGCCCCTACCATAACGCCAAAGTCCAGGACATACTGGCCAACCTCTCAGGGAGAAGCAGCCAGTTTCGTGAACACAGGACAAAGCGATTTCATGGTTTTCACCATTTCGCCAACAGCAGAACCTGCACCGGAAAGCGGCTACAGGACGCAACCACGGCGGCGAATACGTCACCAGATAAGCCATTAATCGATTCCTCTGAGACCTCAAGTTTATTCTGGTATCATATTATAATTAAATATTTAGACTACCGCACTAGCCCCAATTGCCCCTTCAGGGAATTAGTATTTGAATTAAGAGAAATATATACATGCTTACTAACAGAAAGGTCTCACAATTTCGACACCCCTTTTCCACACTAATTTTAATTTAAAAATTCAACATACATTTGGGATACCTGTAGTAAGAAACGGACTGGTCCTGATGCATACAGCTGTAAATAGCAATAAATAAATGAATAAAAAATGTATGCGTTTATCGAATTGAATAGGTTACAGCATAGACTCGGGGGGTTTTTAAAACGAAACCTACTTTTCAATTCAAAAATAAAATAAAACATTTTTTATCAGATGAGTCACCATTAAAGCAAAGGAGCGATTCACATATATATATTTTTGGGTCATTCTTTGTTTTGAGTTAATAAAGCCAATTTGACACAAAACATTAATATCCTATAAAATAAAGGAAATTACTTGTACAGTTGCCAAAGCAACTATGAGAAGGAGTCGGCTAGAAGAGCACTCTGGGACAGTTAAATCTTCGTTTGTTTTGTCCCAGGCCCCAGCTGCTCACTGTTTGCCCAAGGCTATCCTCTGTGTCCACTAAGTAGTCCTGGGTCATCTCCCAATGTCTTCCAGGCAGTTGGCAACCGAGAGTATCTTCCAGGCACTTTGGCTGAAGAAATATCTGATGCGGATCCCCCTTCTTTGATCCCAAAATGAAATCTGCCTGGTTTGTTTTCAGACGCTGTTTGTCAAACATTTCTGACTTTCGTGCCGGTAATAGGTTCTGGTATATTTCAAAAAATGGTAATTGAGATGAGAGACCACATTTAAACGATATTCAAGGAGATATAAATTACAGTAAAAGAAAATAATAAACAGAAAAATAAATTAACCTTTCCCACATTGCTATCTATTTACATTCAGCCTGGCGAACTTAAAATTAAAAGAACTTGAAATTAAGTTAGTTCAGTTATTGTTTGCTGCCATCTGTTTCTCATGTTAATTTTGAAACGAAAAGTAATAAATATGAGGTTTTCGGTCTTAAAACATGGTAACAGCAAAAATGAAAACTTTTTACAATGTTTCCAATTACAATAAAAATCACAATATTTTACCTTCAACCGGAAGTCACTTACAATAACTAACTATTAACAGTATTGTCTTAGAAAACAAATTTCTTAAAGATTACAACAATTTATGACTTTAAAAAGCCTAAAAATCTGGAATTCATGAAAAATTACGGTTACCATGTTTGCAACGCTGAGAAAAAACACTTTATTAAACATTTTACGCTACTCAACTGCATTGGGTTGCCACAGCATACTTAGCGTTAGTAAAAAAACAATTTGTTTATTATAACAATTATATATAAATAGACATGGTTTAAAAATTCGATTTATATGCTAGTGATACCAGATTCTTTTTTATTGTTTTTGTTCTTTTCACCTTACATATTTCATTTTTTCTTCTAGCGTTTTATAATTATTTATATGTATATCCATTATTTTCTATTTTCAATTTTCTCTCTTACCTAAGCATGACTTTCTTCTCTTCATCAAACATTAAACAGAATTATAATCAACAGTATAATAAATAAACATTTTTTTCTATCTATATATTTTAAATATGGCAAAAATATACGTACATAAAAACCCAATGTGGTCGTCCACAATTATATTCAATTAAAATTCAAAATAGCATTCTATATACATGAATACCAAAAATAAAATAAATACATAATTAAATTTAAATCTGTACAGCTACAACCCATGTAGGGCCAGGGGTTCAGTACTTTGTAAAGAAGTACTGTTACTAGACCAACGGTTGTGCAAGGAGGTGATTTGGTCAGAATCACGCTCGACCGCCAGGTTTTTACCCAATTAAGGTTATCCAATTTAAGAGGTTGGATGGACCCCAGGGTATACATAATATATATATATATATATTAAAAATGTTTTATTGTTAATGTAAGTTTTTTTTGTTTTGTTTTTTGTGATTGGTTAGCGTGCTTTGTATAAATTGAATGTTAATCAGATGGCAGTAAGTCATTTACTGAACGTGTAAATGAAACAGCCTTTAACAGCCAAGTATAACACAAATTTAAGTGGAGTGGAACTAAGGGCAACAGTTAGTTCTATTATAATTAATTTTATACGTGTAAATAATTCTAATTTTGTCATCAGTATTATTAAATAAAGGGCCAATTGGGACGTTTTCAGACTTTATGTGCCTGTCTTCATTCATTGAAAACCTAATGTGATTGCTGAACGCAGTGCTTCTTGATCCATACATTGGTCAAACATCATTAATAGTTTGTTATGGTACTCCCATCCTCGGTAGATTGCATTTTTCCAGTTACTTATTAATATACAAAAAACGAGTTTAGTTTCTAATAATAATAATTTTTCATATTGTGCGTAATAAAGTGATATAAGATTTTTATTCAAGAAGTAATTTGAATCCTGCTGGTACTAATACATTAGTTTGAAACCGTTTAAAATTCTTGACCCCCATCCAAGCGTGTATTTTGAAATTACATCGTCCATTAAAGGCTTAACTGTTAGCCTATAAATCATGAATCTGTGTCGGGTTTAAGCCCCGTTAATAGTGACTTAACTATAATGTTATTTCTTGTAAGAGTTAAGTTCTCTACTAGCGGCTTCATTAGGCCTCGCAGCCTGCCCTTCCCAGGAATTTCTATCATTAACGTTAAATTTCCTCCCAAAGCAGGACTCTTCTCCTTTTCATTCTCTTCCATTTTCCCTTGAATTAAAAGTTCATTAATTTTATCAAATTTAAGTCTCAAAACACTCT
>NW_027109550.1:26207-39236 GCF_000696795.3 Halyomorpha halys
TTTTATATTATTTTTCAGGTTATGAACTCGCTACTGTTGAGTACGTAATCCAAAACACAATGGTAGAAAATTCGGGCTACAGTTTTCGGTTGAAGATCGTCCCTATCTAAAATTTTTTACAAGAATTCGACAAGATGTGATTTTTGAGCATGTAAGAGCTAGAATACCAGAGTAATTGGTTCAAAACGTTGAGTGTTGGAATCCCACCTGGTGCAGGAAATATTTATTTCATGGAGTCTTCTGTGGAAAACTTAAACAAAAAAAAAAATGATTCGTGCAGCTAAGTATGGACTGCAAATCATGGTACATAGGGTTGCTTAATTTCCGCGTCTTATGACTATGTATAGCTTGGACTTTCTTTCTTGTTTGACATACGTGGCCAAAAACTATCAGTTGGAAATATATATATTTTTTTTTTGCCACCTCACTTTGTAGACATACGGGTTCAAGCTGACATAAAGTATTTGTGTGGTTTTAGTTTGTTACCGTTGTCATTAAACATTTTATTACATTTCTTAAAAAAAAAAAAATGATTGAATAATAAAGCAGTTAGAAATATTATTGAATGGTGCATTAGGCTGTGCACTCAGGTAAAACTTTCCGGTCTTATAGTGGAGGTACAAGAAACTTCCATGTCTCAATTATATGTGATACGTATTTAGGGCGCTTAGTCAAGAATTTTTTTTATTTTTACCCCCTTACTGACCATTCCGACTTGGGGGAGTTATCTTACAGGTTACCCTTTTCTAACAAGCGTGAGGAGGTCGAATTTTCATTCCATGGGGCTTACACGAAATAAACGTATCGGGCCGAATTTGAACCAGTGCCGCTGCAGTTTCCAGTTTGCTGAGATGACGCATTAACACATTCGCCTACAAGCAGCGTTTGATTAACAACGAATGTAAAATTAAATCAAATCATGCTCAATAGTTTTAACAAACATTTTTCTCAAAAATTTAATTTCAAACCCATAAGTCAAACCAGGTGGTTTTCTCTTATTTTTTCGTTGTTTGTTAGTGTTATTTGTAAAATTTATATGAAGGCTTGGCAGGTTGAACATAATAAAAATTACTTATAATATAATATGACTTCTATAATAAAACTACATTACTATGGAATTATTCACTAAGTTTTATTGATTAATAAAAAAAATAATTAATTAAAATTTACTTTTGTTATTTAACTTTAATTCTTGTCCCTTTAAGCTATAGTCCGGTGTTACAATATTGACATTAATTAATAATGATTTAGTAGGATTTAACTGCAGGAAGTAGGAAGTTCCAACTCGTAAAACTAATTAATAATTAGTTTTAGTAACTGGGCGAAAATAAATTCTGAGAGTCAGTCTGAAATAATTCTTGTTATAATATTTATATTAATATTAAACTGTAACAGTAATTTTTAACAAGATCAATAATTTATTAACTTTAAATAATACTCAGTGCCTTGCCTAGACTAGACTAGGGGTCCAAGATCTATTTATTTTAGAGGTCAATAAACATAAATCAACTGACAATTGTTAACTAGAATATTATTTCTTTCTCATCTGATTAAAACATTTTCCCCCATATAGGTATAATTCAGATAAAAATAAAAAAACAATCTGTTCTGAGCATGAAACAACTTTCACTTACAACCTTGTACCATGGGATGTTGTCGGAAGAGTTCGGGCGCTTTCGGCTATTTCCGATTCCACAATCTATTTTTACTGGTTGCCTGAAAACCATTTTCTCCTTCCGCTAATTATAAAATTCATTCATATTTCATATTTTTCCATTTCATATTATCACTAACAAACCAAACACGGTTAATTATTTCATATAATGAAAATTGAAGTTAATGTATAGAATATTTTTGAAAATTCGGCGTTTAGTATGACAGGGTTCATACTAATTAAGTGCCAGTTCTGGCCAGTCGATTTTATCAAAAACAATGCTGCCACATCCTAGTTATATACCTGCCTTAAATATGGTGTTTCAGTTTCATACAACTTTTTTTTTTAGGTTGGCTGTTTCATACAGACTATTTGGCGAGACTCGGTTATTTCGGCTCAAGAGATTTCAAAACGTATATTTCCGTCAGTAACTCGAATCTTAATTTTTCATGACTGCTGTACTTCCCCTTAGTATATCTTCTAAACATAAATAAATGAAAAATGTTTTAATTATAAAACCATTCATTATTATGTCCATTACTGACATACTTTGTCTATTCATTACTTGCATATTATTAATAACATAAATTATAAAATTAAATATTCATATTAAAAAAAAATTGAAGAATCATGATCTCCAAGGTTTTTATTTTAGATTTAGTGAAGAAAATACCCGAAGTTACTGAAGCTAAAAAATAAATTTTATACTACCCTCATTTTTGTTTTTCATTTACGAATTTAAATTTAAGAAGTTGGATTCAAAGCATAAAAATGTATCATTATAAAATTAATATAGATAACGCCGTCCATCAAAATACAATATTTTGGTATTCAAGGTGTTGTATCTAATTTTAATTCATGATTTGGAAGAGAGGTATCTGTTTTCATTAAAGCAGCGGTAGAACAGAAAGTTTTCCTCATAATAAGGGAGTTTTGAGAGCTATCTGATTCAACAAGGATATTCTTTTACTAATTTTAACTATAATTAATACCAAGAACTTCTGAATTAATAATTTGTTTAAACATGCTGAATGAAGTGTTCCATATTCCTATCTCAAGAAACAGTTATACGGGTGTATTTGGTTTGAAATCCGTATTTCAAAGCGTCTTGGAGAGTCGTTCGTCTATTCGCATAATAATTGGTATTAAAAAATATGATTTCTATCACTGACCTGGATTATCTATTCTTTACTTACATATTATTAATAACATAAATTATAAAATACAATAATTAATATTTAAAAAAATCGAGAAGTCATGATCCTCAAGGTTTATGCATGTATGTGCGTGTGTGTGTGTTTTTTTGTTATTCACAAGAGGTTCCACAATGCACGTTCACTCTTACCCTAACCTTTCCTAATATTATGTAGTTTATATTTAAGGCTATTTTTGATCTTCTCCGGCGCAATTAAATCTGTAATTCTCAATGGAATGGGGAATCTCTTATATGGTTTTCTTATTGAAAATTAAATTTTAAAATAACATTATATTGCTAATGGTTGTTGCAATTTACTCTGTCAGGACGCGTCGGTACACCGTTGGTTTAAAATTTAATTTTCTTTCGGGAAATTGCATAAAATATACCTTATTCTTTCGAAAGTTTCAAAGTTAGTAATCCGGTGAAGAACTTAGTATTTTACGAAACCATGTTATAAAATCACATGCCACTGTTGTGAGCCAAATAAAAGAAAAAAATAGAATTAAATAAAAATGTGCTAAGTATATTAATTAAGTATATATTTAAAAAAATATATTTATAATATATCACAATATTTAATTTTCTCTCTTTAAAAAAGGCAGCCAGATTTGTAAGAGATACTCGTAGATAAAGCCACTTTAGCGACGAGATTAAATTGAAAAGAAATATTGAAAAGGCGGGGAGGGTCTTGTTGGCAAGGATTTGGGATAGGAGGGGGGGGGCCGACGGCTCTAAATTAAAATAAATGGGATTCGCGTGTTCAATAACGGCAAAGAGCGATTTTTTCATATCACCCTCTACAATGCTCTCCTCGGGGTTCTTTTTAATCCATTCAGTACAACACAGTACACGAGTCTTCTGTCTTGTAGTTGGTTGTATTAGAATTTTATAGGTTTTTAGGGAGAACAGATTAGTGTAATATTAAAAACATTATTTAAAGTGAAACAGAACTTCGAATTCTTGTGTAGTATCTTTTGCTGAGAATGTATTCAGTTAGTCTGTTTTTGTTGCCCTTTATTAAAATTTTCATTAATTTTATTAAAAATTATTATTTTGTTATTACTCTGTACCGTTCGATACAGGGTGGGAAACGATAGTCAAATATCAGTTGGTTTAATTCATATTTAATGAGAAACGTTTTGGACATAAGAAGTTTAACTACAATGAAAATAAACTACTGCCACTCTCCGGGGCGGATATATTTTTGTTAAAGGAATAAGATATAATTTATTTATGCAAGCCTTTGTGTAGCTAATGTTATTGATCAAAAAAGATCCTCAACAAATTTTTAGTTTACTCCTCTCTAGGATACTATTAAAAAAATGGTTCAGTTGTATGATTTTGGTCTTATTGAACTTTTGGGAATCGGTCAGTCTTATAATTTTGATGGTTTATTGTTTAAGATGGATCACTCCACAGTTCCCACAAAAATTAACTCAGGATAAAAGATATTATTTTGTGAAAATCTAATGTATCTCAAATTTCCTCAAGGTTCCGAATTTTACCTGCGATTTAAAATTTGATTGAAAATGATTTGAATCCGCAACTGAGAATTTAATGCGAAAAAAATAAAAGAAAATGTTTGTAACGCTCTAGATTAGTTAAGCTAGTAGTAAGCACTTCAACAAAAATTCCTAAACATTTTTTGTATGATGTTGCTTTATTTATGGTTTCGTTCCACCTCTCTTAACCTGATTTACTTTAGATTTTATACAAAATAATGTGGTCATGAACCACCAACTCATATTGAATACGGACTTCATAGCACTTAAGACTTCATAGCTATTGGACTTACAGAGCAACAGGAGCAAGTGGTGGTTTAAGATCGCACTGCTTGACCGAATTATTTCGTAACTGTTTTATCACCAAAAGGAGTGCGCTGCCACAGTACTATATTAGTAGAACTAATATATCCCAGTTTTTGGCAAAAATTGAACTTTGGTTTCGGACGGTTTATGGTTTACCATAAAGATGACCAAATTACTTATTTATAGTACTCCATGGATGCAGAATTTATTGTTTAATTTTTTAATTTAAGTTTTTGCTTAGATACACCGTATAGAAATTATAGGTGAAAAACAAATAAAATACACCTAATAAGGCATTTTATTGAATAAATTATTTAATTAGTAATAGTATTGGAACCATCGGTAATCCACTTCTGTGTTAAGTGTTGTGGAAGTAATTTTTTGTAATTATTGGCAGATGTACCTTTTATTGCTTTATTTTGTACATTGGCTCCTCAACTCTCTTGTATTCCTGTAGTTCAACAGGATTTCATCTTAGGCAAGAAGCCTTTGAATGGTGGTCTCATTTTATTATTATGTACCAAAAAAGATCTTACATTCCAAAGTTGACAACATATCGCCGCTTGGCTTAAATAGTGATACATATATCTAAGAAAACAAAGTTTACTTAAATTTTGAATTGGACATATTTCGTAGATTTTATCGTAGGCTAAAATTAATTTTACACAGCCCTACTAGCTTTGGGATTGTCTTTTGGACGACTCCAGTATAAAAAAATAACCCCAGTCTACAGTACTATCTTTGGAATACGATTATTCCAAAATAAAATTAAAGCCTTTTTACTTTTCAGATGTACGGCCATTAATGTTACCAATGGATTATGATCCGAAAGGTATTTCTGAAAAGTTTTTTTCAGTATATTTTGTAGAATTTGTAAATGTTTTCTTTAGAAAAAGCTGTACATGATGTTTATCGGATTGTTCTTTTCTTGGAGATTTTCCTGATGTTTCCTTAGGTTAAGTTTCCACTTTTTCCATTTAGCAAGATATCCAAAACACGAACTCAAGACTCTACTATTAAAGTACCATTAAGGTCTAAAACTATTATTTGCTCTGATACAATTTGTCACAACTCCGAGGGTGAAAACTTCGATGTAAGTTCCCTTACTACCCAACGTTGATTCTATCACACTCACAACCACGGAAATAAAAGGAACAAAATCCGAGGACTGATGGTCTAACTAACCCCTTCTGCCTGGAAAAATTATTTTCATTTTTCTCTTTCCCTTTTTTTCTGACGGGTTTTCCCTTTTAGGCAGTCCAAATATTTTATGAACTTTTTTTATCCAGATCGGGAGGATTAAATAATTTAATCCACTTCCAGTTTGAGCGTACGCTGTGAATTCAGACTTTGCGGCAGATTGATCGAAAGCCGTGTTATTTCTGGGTTGCTGGTACTTCCAGAGTTCATTTAAGCTTAGCTCTTGTGTGCTCTTTCACCTTGTTGCTACAATTAGAATGAATGGATTAATATTTTCCACTTTCCAATTGTTGATTTTTGCATAATTATGTAAATAAAATATACCCGTTTTAAGATATATTTATTTATTTAATAAATACGAATTACCTTTTATCTTTAAATAAATAAATACTTTATTTGATAATGGCGATTTTCTTTGCATTTTAACGTCCTAATCTCCAATTCCTGAAGTGGTTTATTTCAGAAATTAACAATTTATTAGAATTATTGGCTATTTATTGAAGTCTTTATTATTTTCATTTTTACATTCCATTTCAATTTTCCGTTTTCTTAAATATTGGTTTAGTGATAATTATATGTGGCTAAATAATGCCAGTAGATGACAGTTATGCTCTAAATTAAAAATTATTGGAACATAACTAAAAAAGATCCATTTTTTGATACATTATATGTTTAATTGATTGATAATTAAATTTAAAAGGATTGTCTTCATGTTTATTTTCGATGCATTCCGAGAAAATCAGCAGAGTAATCCATTCTTTCTTTTATTACAATACATCTATAACATATACATGTATAATAGATGCAGACTTATATTAAGATATATTTCTTTTAATTAAGAAGAGATCTTTTAATTTAGCAGTAGCGAATCATTCCCTGGGCTGGTAGTAATAAACAAAACTCTGCTTTAATAATAAAAAAGTTATATAATTTTGTAGATTGGAATATTATTGCAAAACTATCGATAAGTTTCTTTTAAATCAAGTACCTTGTAGTGGATTAGTTATGAATATCTTACAAATATTATTTTCAGAGAACGGAAGCAATACACAGATTACAATAGTTGTGGTTTCTTATGTTTTATTAATGAAGATAATTGATAAAACTTCTAAACATTAAAAAAACAAAACAATAATTTGGGTAGTTAGAGATTAAAAAAGAATTATTTTTTGTGTACAGCCTAGATCTAATGAATAAAATAATTTTAATATTAATTTAAATAATGAAATAGCGTTTACACATGGTAGTAGGAAAATAAAAAGCTTTCCAGATCTCAATGAATTTGTTTTAGTTCTCTGTGAGAGAGAATTTAGAATGATCAATTGCTATGTATTTATTTTTTCGCCAGCCTTTATCACTTACCACCATTTTCTCCCGAAATAAAAAAGTGTTTATTAGGGGTGCAGCATTACCTTAAATTCATGAAGAACACCATAAGATCCTAGACCATAAGACCTAATTTCTTTCAGTAAAGAGATACACTTTGTTTATATAATTCTTTATATATAATTAATTATATTAAATAATCAAAACAGATCTTCAGCAAATATTCAGTTTACTCCTCGGTGAGATATCATTTTATCGTTTGATACTGATTATTTCAGGGTTCCCACCAAGACGAACATTTGAAGATTCTGTCTTGAAAAAATCTTATTTCCCTCTAATTTCAATAAGTTTCTGATTTATTACTGAATAATTAGGTTCATTGTTCTATAGATGAAATAATGCATCATCAACAGCTTTAAAACTATAAAGCAATTTCAATAAATAAGTTGATATTAATTATTAACTGTCAATCAGAATGATTGAGAATAAAAATTTCATTAGGACCACATTAAACCTTGAAAGGATTATTTGTCATTTTCTTGGAGCTTTTCATTTAAAATATATAAATAAATTTTATTTATTAAGAAACGTACATTACTTTTAAAAAATATATAAACTAATATTTTTTATTCATATTTCAGGCAAAATTAATTTTTTTTTTCAATCCGATTGACTAAGGTATAGAAGTAGTAAAAAAAATTTGAAAAAGGCCAAAACTTTGTAAGGAATTATTTTTCCTTAATCGTTCTGATTGATAGTTAATAATATAAAAACGAATCCCACTAAAAATAAATTATAAAGTTGTTCATAATTTTTTAAATATATTATTTACACAACTAATTTTATAATTATACATCAATTTAAAAATTCGAGATTGGGCCAAAAAATGTAAATACTAAAGATAAAAAAAAAATGGAATCAGTAGCATTTAACTTTTAACTTATATAACCCAATTTTTTAAATTATTATTAATATATAATTGTTGAATTAGTTGTGTAACTAGTAAATTATATTTGAATAAATTCATAAAAGGGGAAATTTATTCCAGAAAAAAGTAATATATTATCAGTTAAGTGAAAGATTGGATTTATCATTCAGAAGGTATTTGTAGTTAAGATAAAATATAATAAAATATGAAGTATTTCTTCCCTTAGAGGACCAGCAAATATGCGGTTCCTTAAATAACTAATCTTAATAAAAATTAATTGACTAATCAGAAGGATTACACAATATTACAGAACACTGAATTAAGGGACTTACACCCGGCAAATATAACTCAAGTTATAGCATTGCGGCGTGTAGGTGTAAGGTAGTAGGGCTTGGTGACGAGCGGATCCCTAAAAGGTTAATAAGCACTGAACCAACGAGTAAACGTCCGAGGAGTTGACCAAAACGTAGATGGGAGGATTGCGTTCATACTGATACGGAAGGATGTACGCAGAGAGCATTTAGTGGTATCGGCACCGAACCTTCGGGTTCGTTAAGCCTTCATTATTATTATAATAAGAAGGATTGTAAAAGTAATCATAAAAATGCAATGAAAGATACCAGAGTACCACATTTCTGTAATCTTATTTTTTTTTATATCAGAATCAACTTTATTTTTCTGATATTAACCAATTCAACAACATATTGAAGATTATATTCGATAACTGGCTGCTATACTTATAGGAAACAACCGTATTCCAAAAAATCAGGACTCGTTCCAAAAGTTTCAGAAAAAGCCGACTCCAACAACCCTGGCTAAGCGAGAAACAATTACACAAAAACATCTATTGTTGGGGCGAAGGCTGGCGAATGCCTGAATCAGGCTTTAACGGTGATAAAGTGTGCAAGTTGAGCATCATTCCGGGAATAAGTTGTTCCCTGTGGTACTATAGCGATGGTCTGCCAGATCTCTCGGGTCTGCTACCTCAGCCTGGGATGGGAGCTTTTCTTACATCAGGGCGTATCCATTATTTGGACTTTGTATTCAAAAATTCAAATTTTTCTGGACGTCTGACTGATGTAGGCACATCAATAAATCAACAGAAAGGGGAAGACATAGTGATTTTACGAACAATATAAACTTCAAAGTTTTTCATAAAGAAAAAATCGAAATTTTTTCAAAAGTTGATGCATGCTGCAAAATGGGCCGAAGAGGCTTCAGCATGTAAAAATTCAAATATTGATTATTTCATGATTTATTGTTATTCATTAAATGAGATCGAAAAATGTTCGCTCTCATGTTCAGATGTTTTCATGATTTGGGATAAATGTTGTCTATATTAATATTTTCACCACCCATTTGTGAAAAAGTTTCGTGGGAATTCCCTAGCGTTTGATGTTCCCACTATACGACACCCACACACCAAATTAGGATATGATTGCTTTTAAACAGTAATCATTTTCAATTTGTGGGAATTTTAATAATTAAATTTTGATTGTTTAACCAGCACGTTCTCTATTTAATTATATATTGTTTTATTGTATATATTAAGTGTCTTCATGTTAGTTATTTTCAAAACTGCATCTTACCAACATTCACAACAAAAATAGCACATTATTTTTAACTACTCAATCAATATTTATATACATGTTTGGATTTTGTTGAAATTAATAGAAAATAATTAAATAAATTGGTAGTGGATTCGTTAATTACTGATAACCTGTTGGTTAATGTTGAGGAAAGTGAATTCCCTATTTCTTGCTGTTCCGAAAAATGGCTATCTAAATTATGCTGGAAATTGAATCATAATTGATTATTAAAATGATCTGTAAAATAAATAATTATGTTTTATACATACTTAATAAATAAATATAGGCCTCGTTATATCATGAATTTGTAAAAAATATTGTATAATATTTACTTCCTTCAAACCCTAAATGATTTTTTAATATAAACCTAGTAAGAAAGCTGCCCGTTTCTCGGTAGCTGACGTCATATTGAAATACATATTTCAGTTCTTGTCTATTCTTTATGGACTTCTTATTGTGAAACTTTTAAAAAAGTTTTTGAAACCAGCCTCCGAACTAGGATGGACTTTGCTCTTAATGGTTAATAATATATATAAGTATTATTGTAAATTAAAATCCCATACATTGCAGATTAGATAAACATCATACACGTTAAATATATATTGTAGGAAAACATTTCAAGCTGTCAATAAAGGTGCAAAATATAAATGATTAACTATTTTATACCATTACTGCTACCCAGTTTATATTCCTTCAATCTATATCATACGGCCAATCTTCAAGTTTAATATGTCTGTATACAATTTTCATTCGCTTGTAACGGCTTGAGTAAAATTTTCTTTGCTGTTGGATTAGAATCACACAATTTTTACTAACTTTAAAAATTTGTGTTTTAGAGTTTTCTAGCTGAAAATAACAAATATCAACATTGTTGCTGCTGTTTTTCGCGAATCTTCTTTTTTCCATATTTAGTTATTTATTACAGTCTCCTTCAATAATGTTGATCTTACCCCTGTCGAACAGATCCGTTACCTTGAACTACATCTGGACAAACGACTAACCTGGAATCCTCACACAAGACTGAAAATACAGGAAACTGCACGTCGATTTCGATTATTACAGCTCTTACAGGACAAACGGTCTCAACTTCCAATTCATTACAAGAGACTGATCTACATGACTGTAATTAGGCCAATCTGTACATACGAAGTTAAACTTAGGGCTCCACTAAACCTTCGAATTCCTCTCGTATCCAATCATTGCAATCCAAAATCCTCCGTAAAATCTTCAATGCTCCTAACTTTTTCACAAATAAAATCACACATAAAGACCTTAATGTTCCATATGTATCCGATCTAGCCCGAACCAGATATCATTCCTTCCATTACAAACTCCATAACCTCTCAAACCCACTTGTTTCTAACCTTGCCTCCTCTTCCATTCCTGACAATCCTCCGAGGAGGCTGAAAAGAAGATGGCTCGATACCTGCTGATGTAAAAGGTCATTAGAGTTCTAACAATGGGTAGTTTCTCTACACGCCTGTTACACCCCAATTTAACTGAGTTCAAATTTACTAAATGTATTATAATGTACAGTTGTAAATAGCAATAAATAAATAAATAAATAAAAAAGTTATTTTATAAATTCCCTAATATTCCGTATTTATTATTACTAACAAGGGATGGGAACTATTTATTTATTTAAAATAAGCAAAATTAAAGTTACTTTAGAGAATGATGTAACATTTAATTATACATTGATGAAAATCGAAAAAAAAATATATAGAAAAATAAATTCTAAAAAGTGGGACTTCCGACTTCAATTTTATCGAAAATGTTGCTGTAACATGCTCGGCTTATACAAGGCTTACGTATGCAATTTCAATTTCGAACGAATTTTAGTTTTTGAGCCTGGCTGTTCACACACGCACACCTTTTTTTGAGACTTGGTAATTTGGACTCAAGGCTCTCAAAACGTTTATTTCGGAATTTTATACTTCTCTCTACTATACATTCCATATACCGGTAAGTGAAAGTAGAATTATAAACAATAAAAGATGTATGAAGGCCGTTCATTTTGATAACCTTAATAATGTTATCTTACTTTAAATTTGTTTAGTATTATTCTTTTATAGTTCATTTTGCAATAACCAAACAGGACTGGCCCCAACAGCATTGAATAAATAAATTATGTACATGCGAGTACTGAGTATAATGTGATAAAGGCAATACTTCATATCCACGGAGAATAGTTGTGCAGAAATAATGATGTTTACTCGGAGCTGAAAATTCTAGATAAAGTTGACGGCTTATTTATGTGTTTAATACGACAAGTTGACACGGAGACATATGACTTCGGCGGTGGCACTCCTCCACCATCAGCGGCTTATTACTTCAAAATGATCTATTTTCCACTCGACTGGTATTACTTCTGTCATTAATATTTTTATAACTCAATTTATTTTTCTTTGGGCTAAAGTATAGTTATAGAAGAAAACTTTATTTCACAAATCTCAGCTGTAAAATAGAGCTATTCAAAATTTTATGTTAAATACAATTAATAGTTGAACGTTTTAATAATCTTAGCAAAAATATTCTGGACGACAGTCAAAATTATTAACAAAAATATTAGAAAATATCTATTGAATGCCGACGTTTCGGCTTGTTACAGACCTTCATCAGGGCTACAAAGAACAATTCATGGGAAACTGCCGGTTTAAAAACATAAGAATTTTTATAGAAATTACGAACACATTAGAATACTTTATTACATGCTGAATAATGTGGCATAAAAATGTTCATAATTTAATTAAATACTCACTGAAATTCTACTGATGTATTTTTATAACTCAATTTATTTTTCTTTGGGTTAAAGTATAGTTAAAGAAGAAAACGTTATTTGACAAATTTCAGATGTAAAATAGAACTATTCATAATTTTATCTTAAACAAAATTAATAGTTGAACGTTTTAATAATCTTAACAAAAATATTCTGGACGATAGTCAAAATTAATAACAAAAATATTAGAAAATATCTATTGAATGCCGACGTTTCGGCTTGTTACAGACCTTCATCAGGGCTACAAAGAACAATTCATGGGAAACCGCCGGTTTAAAAACATAAGAATTTTTATAGAAATTACAAACACATTAGAATACTTCATTACATGCTGAATAATGTGGCGCAAAAATGTTAATAAATTTAATAAAATACTCACTGAAATTCTACTGACGAAGCTGAGAGAGAAGCGCCGGGATCTCCGGAGTTCTGCTCTTAGATCAATAAATCTTCTAGTGGATCTAAAGTATTACATAATACACTGAGTGAGAGAAAGAAATACTTTATTCATGCTGCCCAAATATATCGGGTTGCTACATTACACAGC
>NW_027109550.1:39746-75274 GCF_000696795.3 Halyomorpha halys
TTTTATAACTTTAGGGAAAAAATATGTACAAAATTATAAAAAAAAAAAAAAAATCCTCGAAATTATGGTTTAGAATCCTAATGAAGAGAAAATCATGATAACTGATACCATTATCAATATATTTATTGATTGAAGAAATATTCCGGTGTAAGTGTTATTTATTTCTACACCGAGACGGGTATATGGAGATATTCTCCGTCCTTTTTAACAGGAAGGGGATATCACTATTTATTTCTGAGGAACTATAATATATATTAAATGACCCTTGTGGGAATCAAACCCACACCTCTGCCGACAGATGGCTCTGGAACAATCAGCCCCTATGCGGTTGGTCTCACGATGACATGAGATAATTTGACTTCCCTTTGCTGTGTTACAATTAATTAATAAGAGTTTTAGTTAAAATATTTGCTTTTATAAAACTCATTAAAATCGTAAAAATATCTGAGCATTATAGCTATTTTTATCAACTTTCTTTGAAAGAGAGAATTAGCAAGTCGATTTATGATGTTTTTTAGATTTAAGATTCATAGCTTGGCGATTGCATGCAGAGCAATATTGCATGTAGGAAACCATTGCATGTAGTAAATACTCCCTTATTAGCAAACAACAACTTTGTGAACAGTATGGCGAATTTCGAAGGCTATAAAATTAAAGGGTTGTAGCATGTATAAATACTACAGGTGTGGGCGCTCACACAATATTTGAAAAAACTATTTAGTCACCAATAAACAAAATTTAAAATGAGTTCATTTAAAATTTTAATATCTTATGTTTTAATTTTTTTGATTATTTATAGTTTCTGTTCACTTCAGCTGTCGATCACACATATTAAAATAAATACGTCTGAAGTAAATTCAATAATATTGACTGAAATCTGTAATTTTGTTAAAAGATTTTCTTACTGTAAAATAAATTTTATTTTTTTAAAATAAAACCTATCATTATAAATAAAATTATCATAAAAGAACTGAAGATCGTGTATTGGATGAAAGTTATTTGGTAGCATTTATGAGAAATATTATTTCAGTCAACTTGATGTTCGGTTTGCTTTTCATAGATAAATAAGCTAAACTAATTTTAAACAAACTATAGTTATTTCGGTTACTATTTAGATTTATAACAGTATAATGGTATTAGTAACATTAACCTGTTGTCCGCAATCTTGAGATAAAACAGAAGACATAATAAAAAGTTTTACTTATTTTAAAACCACTCTTTAAAATCTTTTGTCGGTTTTTAAAAACGGAGACATAGTTATGTAATAAATAATATGTCATGTATTACAAATTGACAGCTAAAAAACAATATCACAACAACAAAAAATATTAAAAAGCAAAGAACGGACTTTTTTTTTTTAACGGAGTTTCTCGGGTGAAGTTCAGTTTTACAATTACTGTATATTAACTAGTAATTGCAATTACATTTTACTGTAATTATTAATTGAAATTAATTTGCTTGTACTAGTGACTGTGATTTTAGTAGTTGAAGTTACTAATCAAAATTGTAATTTCAGTACTGCAGATTTAAATTACAATAATTGGAAAGTAATTGTATTTATTGTAATTGTAATTACAATTACTTGTTGCCTAACACTAGCTCTACTAGGTACTACTCCAGCCATTTGACCTGTTGATCCTTTTGCTAACTTCACATGGCCATATTTAGGTTGTCACACTTTTGTCTTAACGTCACACTTTCAATATTCATTTTTTTTTTCTATTAACTGAAGTGATCCAGGAAGGAATAGAACTGAATTAATCCCGCTTCAAAAAGCTATTCTAGAATGAAGTAGAATAGAAGTTTAGGAAATATGTTTCTAATTTTTCTTGAAAAGAATCAGAAAATATCGAATCTATAAAAATTATGTTTGTATTGTCGTCGCTATTTTAGCTCGCTATAGTCGCTATTACCTTTTAAAAGGTAACATGGAGGAATATTGGGAAATTTGTAATTGTTGACTTACGCTCCCTTACAGTGAAGAAAGAATGTGCGTGTTCTCTTCCTCGACCGCATCACTATTGGCGAGGGGGATTGCATGTCTGCCAAGAGCCAATCAGAAACCGCCTTCACCATCATTGGCGGATTTGATCCGTGTGAGGCGTGATTCGAGCTAGGGCAATCCTTTCCTCAGTTTCGACAATAGCGGAATCGATGGGCTTCCTCCCCAGCTCCCAATCGCAATTTGGAGGTACCGGGTGCCAGCCGGAACCAAGGCAAACACTCGCCCGTGTAAATCACCCATGCTATTGATTACCAGCGTGGCGTGTCTCTCATTGACAAATCGCGTTAATCCTCTTTCGATTTGATTTCCACTTCATGAACGCAAATACTTTTTTGTTGCCCTTTCTTTCCCGCTAGACCCTTCTCACCTGTTAGGATGTGCTTGGGTGACAGTTGGTAGTTTGTCACTTCTTCCGCCTCTACAATACATTTATCAATGTTCCGCCTTTGGGAACTGTCGTTTGAAACGAATTGAGCTGTTTTGTTTTTCTCTTCTCCTATTTTTTATAATTTGTTTGTATGTACATTATGATACTACTGGAGAGTCGAAATGGGCGTATTAAGTTGTTAGAAGGGATAATGAACGAAACAATTATATAATAATTAGAGATGAATCAACAGTCATACGGCTTTGGATCAAGTGGGAAACGGGCCTTATGTTATATGCGGCTTCCGTGAGTTTTTGTTGCCGCCTTCATAAAAACAGTTAGTATTCATCAATATTTAATTTTATTGATTACGAAAACTTGAAAATTAAATTCAGAACAATGTGAAAGTAGGTTACAATGTCTACTCTTGAAATTGCAAATTACATGTGAAAACTAGCGAAATAATGTTGGAAAACTAAAAAAAAAAAATAACAAGAGTTTATTTTTAGTTGTATCAAAGTCTGTTTTTCTTTCCCAATCTGATGTTTTGGAATCACAAATCCCACCTTCAGATATCAATCGTAGGATAAATATATTATGTTTTTACTAAATAAAATCGTTTCTAGGAACGGAGCACATTTTGGCTCTTCCACTCATCTAAATAAATAATATAGCCTGGATTGTTTTGATACCTATACAAAATTACATTAACTCCTATCGAAATCTTTTTAGAAAATTATAGACTTTATTTTTAAATTAAGATAACTATTTTATTTTTTTTTTTTTTTATAAAAAAAATGTTAGTACAACATATCCAAATATTGGTTGTATTATTTTTAGGGGAGAAAAAAACTTAAGTTTTATTGGTATACCGAATATTTTAATCATATATATTTTTTAAATTCACAATTGTTTACACTAGTAATACGTTTCTTATAAATATTAGTAATTTGTGAAAGTATTTTATAAAAATATTCAATTTCTGTTTCAGGTAAGGAAATATTATTTTAATGATGGCTGGCAGATTGTGGTGAGTCATAAAATCACATTATAATTGATTTATTTTGTTTATGGTATTTATATTATTTTGATTTGATTGATTCATTTTAATTTTTTTTACTTTAGTTGTTTACTTGGTTTATTATTTAATTCATTTATTCAATAAAATTTATTTCAGATCGTCATATATTATTTTATCATTATTATACATTCAATTTTTTTATTTTATTATTATAATTATTTATTTGCACTATTTTTTAAAAATCCTTTCTATCTATATGCGGCATGATTGATTACGTAAATATTTAATATTCATTGCCCTTGAGTGTGTCAGATTTTATTATTACAATAAAAAAGCTGGTTGTCGAAATAAAAAAATATAATTATAATTAATAAACGGGAAAGGATGGAATGAAATTAAACGCTAAAATAACAATTAAAATTGTAGAAAATTCATTTATACGTAGGAAACTAAATGTTTTCGTTTGTTGTATTTATAACTTAAATAAACCCAAAGTCATTTGCCGTTAAATCCATATTTCAGTCCTTCAAATTAATTCATACAGCTCTCCTCGTCATACATTGCTTTATGGTTATATCCAATGCTATTTATTGTTTTTTTACATCTACATATTTTTTGACATAATGTTATTTATACTTAGCGGAAAATAAATAAATTTTTAAAAAAATGATCATCTTTAAAATAGTTTAGCCAAACGCTCTTTTAGGCATTCCTAATTGAACTTAGGAATTATAACCTAAACTCAAGGTGATTTATTTTCATTTTTCTTCGATTCATCATTTAGACAAAAACAACACGGTGGAAAGAGGGTTGAAGAGTGGAGGAGAAAGAACAAAAAAGAAAAAAAAAAAGAGAGAATGGATATCTAGAAAGTAAGGATCCATGATGGATGACCTTAATGCCTATCCATTGCTATTGATTTTTCGCAAATTACCGCATATTCATCATAGCCACCGAGGGATAGACCATCTGGGACGGTATATTGCTCTCTCGCTCCTTCCTCCGCTCTTTTAAATTTATATCACCTAGGCGATTAGGTATAGATATAGTATATTAGCTCCAAACTTATACCCTAAAACTTTATTTCTACTGCTTGGCATGGCTAACATCCTTTATTGTTCATATATCAGTAAAAAAATATATTGGAGATAATTCATGTGAATTCTCAAAAATACATTCTGTATTTTGTGATACAAATTAATTATTGTAGTAATTTATTTTTGATTCTGATAAAGATAATAATGCGTTTATTCTTTACCATGTAATTTGATAAATATAAAAAAAAAAAATGATGTGCAAAGCAAATACCACACTTGTATTTATACCTAAATATATTTATTAACAAGTAACAAAAGAAACGTTCTAGCTTGCGGTTAGAGTAAATCAATTGAGAAATAGTTTCAACTATACCCATATGAAAAGATTAGGTATGCCTCAAAAGGGTCTTACAGGTTTTAGGAAAAATAAGCATTAACAAACTATTAAAGTAATTTTTTTTTAGATCTTAACTTTTGATCGCCCATTTTTTATTTGTTTAAATTAGTTAAAATTGTTTTATGCCAAAAAAAGTCAAAATTATTGATTTAAAGAAATTAACTTTGGTCCGTTTAGGTGTTTTGAATATTATGTATCGATATACAACGGAATGTCCATATTAAATATCGAACGAATTGGAAGGATATATATATTTTTCCTCAGCTCACCTGTATTTCGGAAATCGCTCATCCAATGTAGCCCAAATTCGGTCAAAAGTTGAAGATTGGTGTAAAATCGGTCATTGTTATTTAATTTCATTTCATTGCGTCCCCTACTTTCGTTGACCTCTAAGAAAATCCTCATTCTAGATAAACCCATATTTCAACATCAGATCGTCCCTTAGCTAAGATCTACCCAATTAAGATTTCCATAAAAAGAACAATTTCCGAAAAATACTGTTGTTATAGAATATAACGCCGGACCTACAAATATATCACTTGGGGCCAATCCAAAATAAATGCTTAGTAAATAAAGTCAAAGCCAAATAGTCGAACATGTGTTAACTTGACTCTTCGATTTAAACTAGTTTTATTATAAAATAAAACAAAATGCAAAAAGATAATGTAAAGGGCAAAGTAAATATTGGCTTAAAAGATTGTAGAAGATAAAAATTCACATAAATGATATTAGATAATTTAATTAAATTTATCCTTCGTACTAGTATTTTGATAAAAAAAAATATTAAATTAATTACCCAGATATAATCTTTCTATAAATGCATATTTATTCAGAAATAAACCGTTTAAGTTAGTTGAACTGATTTGAAACCATGTATGATTCAATGTAATTTATTGAATTTTTAATTACCTAATCTTAAACTATAGTTAATTATTACTTAACTAATTTTACATAATGTTTTAAATTCAAAAATACAATGAGTACAAATATTTATCTGTTGGCAGTTCTAGAAAAATATTCAATGAGCTCAAAAGTGTGGATTCAATACAAGCGTCCAAGTTGTTCTTAAGTTTGTATCAGCCAATTCAAATGACCCAGCCACACGCTTGCGCATGAGCTAATTTGCCATGGCTTAGCAAAAGTGTAGCAGCAAGAATATAGATACATATATATTTAAATGATAAAACATTGAGGAAGCTTTACTGCTGAACCATATACTTACTTGGCCGACGGTTTTATTCATTTATTTATTTATTTTTAGACTCAAAGCTTTGCCCCGATGATAACAGAATGTGCACAACTTTGACTTGTTATTTATTTTTTCGTGCTTGAGAGACTTGAGGATTTGTTTTAGAATATTCCAATTGTATTCTGTAATTTCTTCGGGAAAGAAAGAAGCCAGTCTCTAAGGCTGTTAGCTTAAAGCCTTTAACATTTATCGATTAACAATAAATCAAAACGATAATAAAACATCATGTCTTCTTTAAGGCTGGCTACACTGTAGTTACAAAGGAGGGAGCCTAATGCCTGCCATCTGTCCCCTAATGGAATTACCTTTACATAAATAGTTTTCGTTCCGGATGATTTAGGGACCAATTTAGGCTAATTTATCGGGTGAAAGCTACAGATGTGTGACCATCCTAGGCTGGTTTAGTCTATCGTTATTTTATCAATAATCGTTTAAACTGTTTATTGAAAATTTATTAAGGGTTATTAGACTCGTCGTTATTCCCTTGTTAAACTGAAGACAGGTGGCTTCCGAGCTTCCTTAACAGACGTTATTTTGCAATCTATTTCACTGATGACCCAATTATTAAATTCAAAATAGAACTATTCCTTGATGTATTCAGGTGAAGAACTATCCTTACCGATTGAATTTCTCTCTTTTAACCAAAATTTATGTAATACTTTTGTTCTATCAAAGCAAATACTCAGATGATATCTCGAGCGTAACTTATTTAAAGGAATTAATCCCTTAAATGGGCCGCCCATAGCTCAGTGGTTAAGACACGGTCTTACTTAGTTAGATGTCTATTGGCGGTGCCGGTTCGAATCCGGCCTGGGACGTTGACTTTTTTCATTGAGTGGCGGTCCCACAAAATGATGAACTTTGACCCCAAACCATGGTTAGGCAGTATAGGACACCAACGGGAGTCTTGGCCGAAAAAAAAAAAAACCGCGCCCGTGTAGGCGACATATTTCCGTGACAACGTATACTCTATGCTAATATTACATAAATATAAATTAAAATCAATCCAATATTATATATTTGAAATAATAAACCAGTTCACATATTGAATTCAGATATTTATTTTTGCTTGGTTATACAAAATATTTATACAGTTATACTTAATTCTAAGTATAAGGTAATTAACCTCTTACCCCCACCACCTCACTCTTACCCATCCCCACCACTACCTTCTCCGTTACGGGACACTTTTGCCTGCATGACTCTCAGCATCTATAATCCTCTTACCCCCACTACTACACTACTAATTACCTCCCCCACAATCTACTTCCGTTACGGGACACTTTTTCTAACATGGCATCCCGCAAAATGATTTATAAGACGTTGTCACGTCAAAATCTCTTAAATAGTAATCAATTAAAATTTAAAAAAATAATAAACTGAGGATTGAATTATATCGTATTTATATATTATGATATTTTTAAAATAAATCGAAATTACAGTATTCATTCTGCTCTCGGAAAATTAATTAATA
The DNA here is from genome assembly GCF_000696795.3 of Halyomorpha halys. Taxonomy (NCBI): domain Eukaryota; kingdom Metazoa; phylum Arthropoda; class Insecta; order Hemiptera; family Pentatomidae; genus Halyomorpha; species Halyomorpha halys. The sequence goes on from NW_027109550.1 coordinate 47,297, forward strand.
ACGTGTTAACATAACAGTCTCTGATTTACTTTTTAATGTTGTTTAGAACATTTTTTCTCTTTGTATTAATGAATTATAAATTAATAATTTTTAAAACCTTATCTTTCTGATATTATTATATTCTTTGAATGTGTACTGTTTCGGCTCATGCGATTGTTAAATTTAAGAGAAGAAAATAAAAATAATGATCATTTAAAAAAAAACTAATAATTACTGAGTAGTCTTATTCAAAGATTTTCAATTTTACGTAAAATTCATGGTTGCATTATTTATCCTTCTGTCATTGGTGGATTAAATTATAAAGAAAACTAAGATCAAGATAGGACTGTAATAAAGTGTTTATTTGATTACAATTACTGATGACAAAACAATTTATTAACGTATTCAAAATACTACCGAGCCTACAAACTAGGAAAATCTACAAATCAAAAAATATAAATTTATAATTTGCTTCTTCAGTATATAGGATCTGATAATCCGATTATGATAAAATTTTCAGGGACTCTGAGGTTTAGTACCAAGTTGGTCCCATATCGATTTTATTGTATTCTATTATTATAATAGAAATGTAAGCAAGTATTTTGTTTACGCAGGTGTGTGGATGTTAACATTTTTTTTTTTACACCCACATTTCAAAAACGTTCAATTCTACTTAATTTTTTTATCTCACAAGCTGTTACTTAAAGCTTTAATGCCGTCATTATAAAGGGTAATGCTGAATTTGCATGAATAGTCAGAATTGATTGAACGAGCTTGTTTTTGTACTTCTTTTCGTGCTCTTGTTCAATTCTCGCTTTGGAGAAATAACATTTATTAGATGGTGGTCTATTGGAATATCGATATTTCCACTTTATCTATCATAGGTTGGCAACCTGTTGATAACCCAGACTTGCACAAGAGCCGCCATATCTAATTTGCCGCTACATTTTTTTCCCAGTACTGTACATAAACAGTATTGTTCTACTGTATAAACTCTTTCATCTGTTAAGTGAACACGGGTATAACTTTTGTAAAAGCTCTGAGGAATGAAAATGTTTCCTTTGTTTTTCTTTTCCTTTTCAAAAGAACTTTTTTTTTTTTCTTTGGCTAAAAATGTTCTTTCAATTCCTTTCGTGGATCAATGGTATTCTGTTTCAGTCTGGCTTTTTATTTTGTTCCAAATTCTTTTAGGGGTGTAATACCGGTTACAAGTTTAATTTTTGCCTCGTATAACCAATTATAATTGAATGATTGAAAAGTTGGTGAATTGAATGGTTCCTTTTTTTTTATTTTTTTATTCTTTTTTGTAACCGAATTGATACAATTTCTCATTAATTTAAATTTATTTTAAGAATTTTTTGTTTTCTGCAGTAATAAGATTAATAATTATAATGTTAGAATTTACCTGAGGAGTAATTTAGAACATCTATTGAAAAGGAATATCTGCATACTTATTAATTAGCAAGAACTTCAATGTAGATGTATTTTCGTTTTACTTTGATGTTTTACAATAGTTTTAACAATTTCCCCTCATTATTAGTATTGAGTAATAATAAATTAACACAGCGAAAACCCATTATAGAGGTAAAGAATTTGTTGGATATCATTGAATCATGTACTATCTCTGATTAGTTTTATTTATACTAGTGAGGTGAGATGTACTATCTCACCTTAACATTTATGTAATTATTGTTTTTAAAACCGGATAATGTTTGAAGACGTTGGTTACTTATTTACTCGAATTTATGTGATTATATTTGTGTGACTACAGGCTTCGGTTTTTAAATTTTCCTAAGATATATCATTAAATAAATATTCATTCGTAACTGTTATAAAATATCTTGGACTATCTAAAATATAATATTGTATAATTGCTTTAACAAATATGTCCCTAAAGACAAAGTAATACACTATAACCGCACATGCTCGGTTACATTCATTAAAGTTAGTAATAAATGCTTAAACAAATTTTTTTTTGCACACTACTTAATTTAACATTATTAATATCAAGACTTGGTAATTTACAGATAACATCAACTTTTTTTTTCGATGATTTTAGTTCAATATTCTGATGTTTTCTTTTGATTACCTTCATATGAATTTTATTATTTTTCTATTGTTAATTTCATTTGCCATTAAATGAATTTGAACACAATATTTAAGAAAAAATAAAATTAAAAGTTACCTGGTATAAATAAACTGATTTAAGAGATTTAATAAAATATTGTTAATGATTATTAACAGTAAAAAAAGGCTATTTTGAGCAATTTCAGGATAGCATTTTGGGGTAGGCCTGTCAAGTACCCTAGGTGCTATCTTTCTAATTTTTGACTTTCTTAAAATAATTAAATTAGGAAGGCTTTCTTGATTTTTAGCTACAAAACCGGAATTAAATGTGATGAATTTGTACGTGATAGAAGAAAACGGAGTTCATTTTCGTTTTCAGCACACCTAAAACCAATTAGATCAGCTAAACCATAAAATAAAATGTTTGATTGGAGAACTGTGTAATTAGGAATCTAATATAAGGGTTACTAAATGTCTGTTGACTCTGCAAATAATTTTCTTTTATTAATTGTAGATATATTTTACACGATTAAAATGAGAAACTGAGTGAAAAATTGTAATGAGAGGGCTGAGCAAGCTATATTGGAGGACGCCTGTCTCAGTAGAAAAATACCTCCATCAGGATAACTTTTAATTAAACTACGCCAGTTCTGCTCCCGCTTTTCGGAAAATATCTAAACAGGCCACTCTCTCCTTGAATGTTATCTTCCCAGTTTACGACCGCCCTCAAGATGTCGTCTTGAAGATATCTTCCTTAACAGAGTATTAATAAATTTCCGGGCAAACACTACCGACGCATTGAAATATTGTTTACGTAGGCCTTCGCTAGAGCGAGGGCGACAGAGAATGAAATCAATTTAGCGAAAGAGTGTTGAAGAGGGTAGACAGTATCTGAGACCAGGAGATAGCGGCCCGGGGGCACAGTGCAACCCTCAAAATGGCCGCGAATCTAGAAAATAAATCAGCTCCTATCTACAGTCTTTTACAAATCTTCTCTTGATGGATAAGACACCTCACACCTTGGAGAATTAATTTGATATCTAAACAATATAGAGTGGTTGCAACTTAAGTTTGCATATCTGTATGGGTCATTATTTAGAAGTGTGTTAATCATTCATCTAATTCATTACCTCTAACGTGAGTAATTGAAAAAAAAAAACAAAAAAGAAAAACGATTCCTCTCCTTTTATTGCACCATGGAGACTATATTTTACCTCCAAATAGATTAATATGTTGTAAATATAAAATTTTAAAAATTCGTTATCTACAATTGATTGTTTCAATTCTCTAACTGATATAGCTGCATGAAGGTTACATTAAAAAATACGCCTTATTATTTATTGTCTAAGTAGAAACAAAAAGACGTTTTTCCTTCACTCGCTCACTTACCTTTCATTAATTTTGATATTTTTTTTACATCACTTTTTAAAATCGCAATTAAAGCTGGTACTCCAGTGCGGCGTAGTAGTGAAAGTACTATGCAACCAATGTTGGACAAAATGTAATTGCAATTACTAAACGCAGTAAAATATATTTGCGATTTCTTTGGTTCCTTTAATAATTATAATTTCGGACCGTTAATAAAATTATTGTAGCTAGTCAGGTAATTAAAATAATAATAAAAATTTTAATTTCATTTCCCAGTTTTAAATTACAGTAGTTGGAAAGTAATTTTAATTGCAATTAATGTTTGTAAAACTCTGTCACTAAGTAGGTATGAATTTTTGCAACTCGAAATAATTTTTATTTATCATATTTTAGGAAGTGAAACTTGTGATTCTTCAGATAATGACCTGTATAATAATACATGTTTGTGCCTGTTTATAATAGGTACTTCACGTACTACATCCTGTCCCTTTCCTATTTTAAAATCATATCAATTCAAAATTTATGAAGAAAGCTTTAATAATTTCAGCAATCAATTAAAAAATTAGGGGATTAATAAATAAATATTTTGTCCTGAGTAAGAGGGAGAGGAGATTATCAAATCGCTCGTAGCACTGTACCGGTCTGTAACCTCTTGCTCTTTGACATACATAAAATGATAATACTTTCTGATGAAAATAATTTAAATTTTTCAAAGGTGTCTTCATGTTAAGAGTATTCTAAAAGAAACCGTCATCTCTCTTTTTCATCTGTAACTGACAAATTATGGCTTTATTACAAGTGCCAAATTTAAAAAAAAAAAAAAAAGTTAACTTAATCCTTGACACGAGATTACTAGTTCTTGATAAAAATCAATTAAGTTTAAAGTACATATTTAAATACCTTGACAAGACATTCATAAGAAATTCACTTTTATCTTCTTTTTTTTTCCCATTATTTTTAAATGAATAGCGCCAATGAAAAATTATATATTATATCTTTTATTTTTATTTTATATTTATCTCATACTTCTACATTATACTTACATTTATTGCAGTTTAATTAATTTATATTATATAATTTACATGGAAGGGGGTAGCTCAGTGGTAAGGTACTGTGATAAGGCTCCTAATTCCAAGGGTTCGAATCCGGCTGTGGCAGATAATTATTTTGTTTCGCTATTGCCGTGAGTTCAGCCCTGTGAATTCGGGAGCCATCCGTTTTCCACCCAGCCTCATAAAGTGCATAAGTTTAATTGAGGAAAAATGTGGTTCGTGATTTTCGCTAAATCATCTTCTCGCACAGTCGTTGTTACGGTAACAGTACTTCCCCATAAACTACACCTCTTGACTCTTCCTGGGTACATATGTAGTTGTACAGACTTATATATATTATTATCTATAAATAAAATGAAAGAAGGGAGAAACAGATCAAATATATAAATTTTATTGGAAATGAACAAGATGAACAAGACCTAAACTTTTATGCAGTGGACTTGTACATAAAATTTATAAGACTTAATAAAATTTAGAAATTCTTTGAAAATGAGTGAATAGGATTGGGGGGGGGGGAGACCTGATTGCATCTTTATTGTAACCAAACTTAAGGAGGAGCCGTCTTGATCTGATAAAACTGTCGTTTCAAGACAGTTTATAGCCGTTTTAAGAGATAAATCGTAAAATACTTACATTTTTCTTTATTTATTATTTCATTGCTATAAAAATTAATATATTTTTATGTACACTGTAAAAAAATAATTGATATATTAATACAGTGTTTTAAATTTGGGTGACTTTTTTTGTAAAACGTGCATACAAAAAATATTAAAAAAGCTTTATAATAATTTGAAGTTTCCATTTTTTCAAAAAAAAGAAAAAAATGCAATTTTTGAATGATAATTATTTTACCGAAAGTTGTAGACGATTAGTTGCTGAAATGAGAATATGCTCATTGATATAAATATTTATATCAAAAATTTTTAAGAGAAAAAGTGCGTACAATTTCTTTTCATATTAAATATGAACAATTAATAATAAAAATAAATACCACTAAAAAAATCAGCCACAATAAAGGTGTTTTTAATGTATATTTACAGTAGACATTTGGAGTAGGTTACTGTATATCAATATTCATGAAGTACTTATGAGTTAATTTAGAGATGTGGTGGAGTCAATTAAGGGGTTCCATTGAATCAATTGCTGTGGAAGCTATCGAAAGGAGTGTATTGCTTACAAATCTGTTTAGAGGAAGCTTTCAAAGTAGCTGTAGGAAACTTATACGAACATATAAACTCCGTTTGGCAAACTTGGACACGTGTTCCCAAGTGCTGAGCAAATAAATCAATATAGGAATGGATACTGTTTGCTTTGCAGATACTTTTTTTTTTTGTTTAAGGCTAAACAAAACATTGTTTTAGTTTAATTTAGATTTAAAGTCTTTAGTTTTGTTGGATTTGAGGACGATCTAAGTTAAATTAGTGAATTAATAAATCTGCTACAATCTGATTTCTAGGATATATATTTTATTCTTAGTGTAGAATAGATGGAAGAAAAAAATTGTTTGATTGAGGTTGATGGATAGATAGGTTAAGAAGAATTCATGGAATTAGTATGATCATTGATAGTCGATGAAAAACATATCTTATCCTCGACAAAATTAACAAATTTTCTTCAAAACTTTTCGAAAACCTTTGTACTAGAAATAAATTGTTGGCTCACTGGAGTTTAACTGTTACTTGTGGACAATTTTAAGTTAACCGGATCTTAGTTCATAACCGAAACAGGTGCAAGTGGCTCTTAACCATTTAAACTTGTTTATTAGTCTCTGCATTAATTGGTTTTTAATCTAATAATAATGCTATGGCTTTTTTTACCTCTATAAATGTATTAAATTTATGTTAAGCAGTTGGCTGTTGGAAAGCCTTTATTATGCGAGATTCGCTTTTTCTTTCCTGTTATGCTCTAGATTAAATTAAAATCTGGCCTATACAAAAACCTCGTTCTGAGAAGGCTTGTAATTAATGTTTTTCACGAAAGACTTTTGCCGAGGCGCTAAAACAGGTGTTGCTTCTACTTTTTCCTTTTATTTTTTTTTCACTATAGGGTTACAGTTCTTCAAGATCAATGGTTGTTTTGTGTTCAACATTCACCCACGGTAGGTCTTAACTTGTGTTAGTATCCTTGTGATAATACTACTGAAAACATTATTATTTTTTATATTTTTAATTGTGATATAAATCTTAATACCTGATAAAATATGATCTCATTGAAATAGAGCTGGGAACAAGGAGAATTAGAAATAAATTATTACCAATACTTCCAACAATCCTTTATTTAAAAATAGTTTTTAATGTTATGACTGGAGTGAATGGTTAATGGAAAAGTTACAGTGTATAAGTATTGGGAAGTTTGAAGTGTATAAGTATTGAATAAAACATTAATGTTAATTTTATATATCTATACAATTTTATATTTATTAATTATAACGTTTAGCTCAATTTCGTTGAGTCTGGATCATTTCAATCATTTGAATAACAACATTTATCAATGATTGCAAATAAATATTTATCAATCATTGGAAATAAATACTTAGTTACTTTCTGTAATTTATTTACTATCATATTACACAATATCACCCCTTATTATTTTATATAATTAATGGTAACAATATTTTATAAATATAACTGTATTTAATTAGTATCTGGTAAACAGAAAATAATCCTCTGGAAATGATTCCAATTATTATTATTATTATTATTGGTAGGATTCAATCTTAATTAATTAATTAACTTATTGCCTTCAGCGATTATCCTGGTATCCCGAGACATATACAAAGCAAATTTTTGTTAGCATGTATTAGAGTGTTATAATTTTATTATATTAATAGATTGTAAATGTCGACGACCATGTGGGGTATTATGTATGTTTATACATTTGAAATGGTTATAAAATTTTTATACTTTTAAAATTAAATTTACTTTTATGTGTGATGGAAAAAATAGAGAAATTATTGGAGAGTTAAAATATTAGAAAAATTAAATATATTTAAAGAACTATAAAAAGCTATAAAAAAAAAAGAATGTGTAAGAGAAGAAATAATAAATAATAAAAAGGAAAAAAAAAAAATCATGTATAACATTAGTACATTATGCAGACATTTTTATAATGCGACAATTTAATAAAAAATGATGGTCTGATTATCTATATTAATAGGATTATTAAAAAAAAATGGGCTTGTAGTCATAAGTATGCTGTGTATAAGGCAACCCTATGAAATTGGGACAACACAACATTTTTTAATAAAGGATTTTTCTTTATATATAGGTTTATATTAAAAATACGAAATTAATGTAGTTCAAAATATTTTTCCTTAACCTGTTTGATTCATATTTAATAATAAAATTGTATACTATAGTAATAAATTTTAAAATACCTTTATTAAAACTGTTTGATTATGCATTAGGAGAAATCTTTAAAGTGGTCTTGAATTTACGTGGCAGGCAGGTATTATAGTTTAATGCATTTGCCTTAAATGGTTGTGATATCGATTAAACAATATCCCAATTATGAATTATTGATAAGTTTGAATACCTAAAAGGTTATTAATACCACTTTTGTTAGGGCTATATCCAGGAATTCCAAGAAGCATCCTTGTTGTCAGAGGTTAAGGCCATGTATATTGGAAAGCGAACTGCAGCGTTGCCTTTCGAAGAACCGAATGTTTAAGTATTCATTCGAGACCTAGTGATCAGTTTTGCAGTGTTTGTAACCTACATCTTAGGGGTCAGCTTCTGGGAACCTATGCCAACCAATTCAACACGCAGTTCGCACTAACTCCTTCATAATCGAAAGCATCAGTAATGAATCCATAGCATAAACAGAACCTGTTATAGTTAATTTATCGCAGTTAATGCTGATTGTTGCGTCATCAGGTTGCTACTGTTGCTTTCGTTTCTCTTTTGTAAAATTTGCTTTTTGTTTTTTTATTTATTTATTGAACTTTTATTGTAATAATACTCATTCTTAATTAATATTTATAATATATATATTAAGTTGGAGAAAAATAAATCCATTATTTTTACGTGAAATTCAAGACTTTATTTAACATGTTCCGGATTTTCCGGTTTGGGTGAAATATGCACAGTTTTGTTCTATAATTTGTTGCCATTTTAAAGATAGCTTCATAATGCCTCTCTCATAAATGTTTTCGTCCCTATTGCCGAAAAACTCTAGTCTTTTCTTGATACAAATTTCTTATCATCAAGGAAGTTTTGCAATGCAATAAAAATATGATAATCGCTTGGTGTGAGTGGTCTGGACCATATAGTGGATGCATCAAAACTTCCCAACCAAGCTCCTGCAGTTTCTGGCGAGTCCCTGTGATTAATGTTGTGGCCTGGCGTTGTCTTTATGGAACACAATCTAAAGGATTCTGTAGGCCAATTCTTGCCGTTTCTGGTCAATCGCTAGCTTCAAACGGTTGTTAATAAAGAACCGAATTTAGTGTTTGGCCAACTTATAATAAATGATTCCTTTCCAGTCATATCGTGCCTTGACTACAATCGTTTTCGCACATTATTGTCTTATATGATCCATTTCTCATCTTCAGTCACCATCCGTTTAAGAAATGGGTCGATTTCATTCCGTTTGGCCAAGGCTTCGCAGATGAATTCGGTCCATCATGTTTTTTGGTGTTAATTGGTGTGGCACCCAAACATCAAGCTTCTTTTTGAACCCAGTTTTGTGCAAATGGTTTAAAACAGTTTCATGATTGATCTTTAGCTCCTGGGCGATGCTACAACTCCGAACATGCCGGTCAACTTCGATTATTTCTGTTATTTTATCGACATTTTCGACAACGGGTATGCCAGTGCTAGATACGTCATCATAACATCAAAAATACCCGAACGGAATCGACAAAACCAAAATTGCACGTAATTAGCTGTTACAGTATCGTGGCCATAAACAACATTCCCATTCTCAGATGCCTGGCAGAAAATGGTGGTGAAATGCAATCACCTTTATCAAAGTATAACTGTAAAATTTATCGAATTTTCGCTTTGTTAACTTCCATCTTTAACACCCTGTAACTCACAACTGAATGGACTAAGCAAAAAACAGCATTTTTTTTTTAGTGCAAAATTTCACCTTGACAACGAGCATAAATCTGAAATTGTTTGATCGATACTTTACGAGATATCTATCTACTACAGAAAAATAATGGATTTCTTTTTCCCAAACCTAATATATAATACTACCTAAACTCAAGAGCTATAAGTATTAAGAATGTATGTACTCAATCATACCATATATACAAATTCAATAAAAAAAAAGTTAATAATAATAATAATAAAAATAAACAATTATTTTTATATAACACAACTAAATGAATAATAATAGTATATCTATGCACATTGTAAATAAATAAAGGAGTTGAATAATAAAAAAATAACTAAAGTTATTAATTAAAATAAATTATATAAAATCAATCAAATACATTCGTACCTATACGATTTTTCATATCCAACAAACTCTAATCCTTAAAAAATAAAAATAAAACTAAATCTATTTTAACTCTGAGAGCAAGAAGAAAACAAAACGCCAGGCTATCTAAAAATTATATCTTCAATTTTCTAGATTAAAAATAATAATTGGTTGTTATTTATTAGGTTTCATTAATAATAATAATATCCTGCAGTTTCAAACTCCTTAAAACTGACTTAAGATATATAACATCTTATTTATTAATTAATTCCCCTTCGTTTCAGTTAAAAACGAGGAAAATATATAGTAGGAAACAATATAAGCAAAAATATAATTGAATTAATTGATATCACAGATATTAATAAAAATGTTTACTCAGGCTATTCGGGTTTTATTCCCGATTAATAATTTATTACGGTATAAGATAATAAATAAAGTAAATAAACTATTTTTTCCTCTTTATTTTGTAAATAACCCCAATTACAATGTAAATTTCACTATCATTTAAGGACTTAACTGCAAAACTCCAAATGAACTTAACTCTTCAGTTTAAAAAATTTTTTAATCTTTAAAATTTAATTATAAAATAAGAAATAGTATATATATATAATAAAAAAATCTCTAATTTTAATGAAATAAGGCTTTTAAAATTGATTTTTTTTCTTGAAAATATGATGTAGTCACCCAATATGAAAGAAAAAAAAATTGTAGTTTTATAAAGATTGTATTAAAATTAAGAATTTTTATAATCATAATTCAAATGGCTATAATTACGGGCAATAAGTATTCATTCGTATCCTGTATACCTAATAAAATAAAGAAACTATTAATATATTAACTATAAAAATAATGTAATTTTCAAACTTACAAGTATGATACATATGTTTAAGACTATAAATCGATATTATAAAAACTGAGTAAATAATTACAAAATATTTTATATACAAGATAAAGACAATTAAATTTAAGTCAGAATAAAATAAATAATTTTGACACACTTCCGCACCTGTACAAAATTGTTTTTTTTTTATTTAAAAAACCTGGCTTTAGATAAGTCAATCGGGTTATAGTTCTGAAATTTCCTTATTCATTTCTTTATTGCTTCACATTTGCACTAGCCGAAAAGCTTTATTAAAACGATTACTCATATTTTTTTCTTTAGTACATTTCTTTATAATAGCTGTTTACTTTACTAATTTATAGTATATATATTTGGAAACGAAATGTAAACACAGATACATATGTTAAACCATCCTTTAAGATTTAATTTGCAATTTCAAATTCCCCATTTTCATTCACGAGAATATGAAATAACCATCAGGATTTGAAATACATTCCATTCAGTTGTCATACCCATCACCTCGTTAAATGAATGAAATGACGAGATAGATGTTAATAAAGCTGTCTACAATAAACCCCCAGGGTTTATGAATTATGCAATAATGTTAATTAACCAAATAATTATGCTGATGGGTTAATTTATAAATACACTCGTATGGTGAGTAAAAAGCTATTATTAATTAAGTTTCCTACTTAAAGTTTGCTTTGAAGCCGCAATAACATTTCTCGCCCTCTAACCTCGTTATATATAATATATGAAAGAATTTAGAATTCGGCGTGTTAATTAAGGAATAAATTTTGTGATGGGAAAACATATTGATCCAATACGAATGGTTCTTATTACGAGTTATTTTATAAGACCCTCGATTATCCGGGACAGTAGAGGGAAGGAGTTGCAAGGATGAATAAAAACGATGGTTAATCCAAAAACGTTTTATTTATCAAATTACATACTTATATATACAGCAATGTAATGTGTATGTAAAACGAAATCAGTTTTAGAAATAAAAATTATTCAATTTTTGTTTTTGCGATTTGAAATGATTTATCAATTTCAGTTATAATTTTTCTCAAATTATGGACATCATGAAAATTAAAAATTTTCTGTTTAACGGATTTTATAAATGGTATAAGTGTTTCCATCGCTGGAAATATGAATTTAAAGCACTTCATGGCTTGAAATGTTTCCATTTCCATTACAGAAATCTTCTAATTTTTTCACAAAAATTCATAATTACTTCAGTTCGCTAAACTGTTAAAACAGATATATTGTCGGATAGTGATAAGTTATGCTAAGATAAAGATTCTGGGGATGAAATGAATTTTAAAATACTATTTTTTTTTCGTTTGATTGAGTACAAAACGTCTTGACCCAATTAGTCGGTACGTCCACACGATTTTGTTTGCCACGATTTGCAGCAAGGTTTATAATTACCATTTATTTTGTCTAAAAAAGGACTTGTTTCCTTTTTGAGCTCTTGACCGCTTGTTAAGTTTATGTAGAAATTATTTAGATAGGGTTATGTACTTGTGAAATAAGATGTAAATGAATAGGAAGAGGAGGATGAGTGTTATGCGAGGATGTGTTAGGTGAGGAGGTAGCGATTTTTTTGATGACGAGCACTCAGGTCCGTTTAATTTGTTTTTCGTTTGCACAATTAATCACGAATATCGAATCTACTATTCTATTTTGAATTCTATTATACTCAATCTTGATATGGATAAAGAATTATTTGATATATGAGATAATATCCATTATGAATCAGGTATAATGGAAGACGAGAGGTTAATTAAGAAGAAAATGTATTATATAAATGTTTTAATTACTATCGCTTACTTATATCATTAATTGCTTTGCAGGATTCACCTTTGGGGATGCCTCTATCACCCGATTTTGAAGTGAGAGGTTTACCCCTCCCTCCGTCGTAAACATTTTCTTGCTTCCTTCCGCTACCAAGTTTTCCAATCTCGCCGTCCATCGTACATCTCTGATATCCTTCAATTTAAATCCTCAGTGCATTCCCGCAATACCCGAACCGCAGTTTTCGGTTAATCTTTCCTCATCCATTCATTCCTCTTCCCTATGGAATTTTATTTCCTCCTTCGTTCGTAGTTCTAAAACCCGTCCAGTCTTCAAATTCGTATCTTCTACCACCTTCTGTCAACCAAATTTCGTTAGAATAACAATTAAAAGTTAAAAACAAGTAAATAGATGGAAAGAGAAATAATATTTAACATGAAAAATATTAGATGTTTTAATATTAATGTAAAGTCTATAAAGATGTATATATAAATAGACTCATATAATCAACACTACTCAGTTTGTTTTCCTTTTTAATTTTATTTGTTGGATTATTCCTTAAGATTATGTTTAGTTAGATGATTTTTTTCTTTTTATTTGTACTTTTTTGATAATAATAAAAACATATACCGTTGGTATTTACATTTTCTCTATTTGGTGTTTCAGATTTTCGTTTATACTTGTAAATATGTATATTAACAGAAATTGTACCTTTTCACCATTTATTATTTTTAGTTTAATTTTATTTGATTTTTTATCATTTTTTTTTTCTTTTTACTTATTATCAAAAGTTAGTTATTGATTTTGTTTCATTTATTCTAATTTTATTTTATATACTCTGTTAATTATTGTTGTTCATTTTTATCTTTCTTAATTCATCATTTTCATTATATTTTATGACGTTTTATAATTTAATTTTTATTTTGTATTTCATTCTAAGGCTATATTTGACTCCTGTAATTGTATTCTAAGGGATCAATCCCAGAATAAATAAAGAATATTATTATTATTACATGATTTATATAAAAAAAGTATTTGTTTCATATATATGTAAAACAGAGAAAACAAATTTTCAGAAATAAGAGTAGCAATTCAGACGTACTATATACTACTGGAAAGTTTTTTGGAAAAAATAATATTTAACATATAAAGACCTAGAAGGCAATGGAGAATAACAAAAAAAGTCTATTCATACACATGTTTGACTTTTAAACTGTCAGCATAATCTGCATAATAATTTTTTTTTAGTTTCCGTTATACTACATATGAGTCTTTCAGTTGGGAGGGTGATCAACTTAAAAATAAAGTTATTGTATTTCAAATATTCTGTTTTTGATGAATGTATTTATCATTAGATACATGATCAAGAGGATAATGTAAATTTTACTCAACTGTTACATTTCTGTCGTACTTTTGCGTAAGGAAATAACATTAAAGTACTTTTCTGAAAACTGTAGTTTGTTAATCTCTTAACTGAAAGGCTCATTTTTTAAAAAAAGGAAGCATTCCTTTCATGGAAAACATTGAATAATATAGTATCTGTTCTAAAACAAGCGAGGATTAATTTAAACTCAAAGTAGGGTGGCAAGTGAAAGTCGTGTGATGTAGACTTCGCACCAGATTTTCTTTTATACTATCAGTGTTAGTTGTTAAATATATTTTGTTCTGAATGAGTTGTGTGAACTATCTCACTTCTTTGTGAGAGTGTTTTTAGAGATTTATTTTAGATGTTTTTTTGCTTACTAGCAATTGGTCACATGGCTCGATGGACGTACACACTATTACACCAAGGTGACACCTGCCTATTAAGGCCTATAGCCACCTATTGATTAAAAACATTCCTCAGCAATCCTCGTTAGTCTATATTGATCATTTTCAATATTAAAGGGAAAAAAAATCACCAATATCCCGGTCCATTAATAATTTAAGCTTCATTACTAAACTAGGAGGTTTAATTTTTAATGTCACTTACTGAGGATTTGTGAACTGAACTGGGGTATAAATATCTGAATTATTGATGATGTTTAGACTTGAATCAAAATTAAACTTTAGTTTAAGTCAGTTTTATGAATGGTAAGATAACTTGATAAATATTAATTAAATTTAATTATCAGAAAAAAATCCTACACCTTCCATTATTTGATACCGTGTTATAATTAACTATTATACTAAATAGACATTAAAAAAAAATGTGGCAGTCTAGGGACTGGCCGACAGAAGTTAAAATTCTGGAAATGAAATAATGTAGGTATTAAAATTTTGTTAATAATGATATTCATTTTACAAAAATACAATAATTTTTTTGTTTAATTATAATTATTAAATGATATTTTATTTAATTATACTATTCATTCGTGGAATTATATTTTACATTATTACATTATTGATAAATGTTAATAAGATTACCAGAAGCCAATATGATTAACATTTACTAATACAATAAGAAATGTAAACATTTCACTGCACCAATTGTTTTACCGTCTTGCTTTCTTTTATAATTATCCTGTAGTGTATTATTCTAAAATGTAATTTATTTTGTAGCATATTTAATATTATGGTTTACATTCCTCTTATGCAAAATTTATATTAAAAGATGAAATTTCGATTTTTTTAAACATATTTTTTATTGCATAAATATAAAATGTACTATATTCACTATATTGTTTTGGGATACCCCCTTATACAATACAAATTTTTCTGATACTACTCATCACAAACCTCTCTAGTTTACATTTTGGTAAAAAAAAATCAAAGGGGGAAAAATAACCAAAACATTATTGAATTAAAAAAAATACAAAACATTAGATATAATAAAATACCTATCATTGGGTAACATGAAATACATATCAACGATTTATGTTTACATTTATATTTGTTTAGTTCTTTTGTGTTTATATCTAGGAGTTGTAGTTTTAAATTTCTGTGATTAGAGGGTTTAATGAGTTGGGGCAAAACTATAATAAATTATGTGTCAGATTATATATGTAACTTTTAGATATCCTTGTGCGTCATATTGATAGTAATTAATGATTCTGAGGTATTCGTTTTGAAATACTTTTTTTTTTTATATTGGTTGAACTAGTAAAACTCCATATGCGGCAGGCATAATTCAAGATAGGTCCTAGTATTGCTTAAAATATTGTCAAGTTATTTCTTTTGGATAATTATTATTTCTTATTGAAGTATGGATACATTTGATATAACATTTTTCTTGCGTTTTCCAATTTCGAAGTGTTAGTTTGTTGTCCAAAGTGACTCCTAAGTATTTAAATGCTTTGGTAAAAGGGACAGGAATATTTTTAAATTTATGGTCGATGAAAGTATAGGCCATTGTTTTGTGAAAATGATAGCTTTTGTTTTATCGAACATTATGAGGTTTTGGATATTTTTTTAAATGCATCTTTTAGCCTATTAGCGATTGTTGCAATATGCGATAGCGATTTTTTATAATAATTATAAAAAAGAACATACAACAACCCGACGAATCATTTTAGAGATTTATTTTCGTTTGTTGAATACCTTTATTATTTATTTTTACGTTAAGAATTCATTCGGATTGTCTACAGAATTATGCCTTGTTCTTTTAAAATTATTAAAACTTTTTAATTTTGTTCAGTGATCATATAGTTACTATAGTTTATTTTTAATAAAAGTGTGCTGCCCTTTTGTGGACTAAATAGTTAGCTGAACTTTGATGGTGAGGATTCACCAATCTACTTTGCATACATATTCATTTTGTAATCTTCTATTTTCTCTAAAGATTTATGAGAATAAGTTAGAACGTTAGTTTGAAGTGAACGTAAATTGAGATTTTATAATAAGAAATATTTATTTGCGAAATTTAATTAATTTTAGGTAATGAAATGATTAATTTCTGTTTTCCTCCTATGCAACAAATGAAAGTTTTGAATCTTTCTTCCCCTTGTTTCTATATGAAGAATTAATTATATATTTAAGTTCCATTCATTTTCCATATAATTTTGTAAAATGTAAATTAATGGTTATATACTTATTTCCCGCCCAATTTTCATATAATATTACAAATGATAAATTACTAGTTATATACTCATTTTTCTTTCCGGTTACATATATATTTTTTGTATTAATGTCCTCTTTTGTAATATATTATGTATAGAGTATGGAAAAGAAACTTATCGTTTGGATCAACCTCTTCTCGTTTTTTCATTTATTGATTATACTGAGTTGATTGTATTTATTTTTTATCAAATAAAACTATTTATAACATTTTAAAGTTTTATGAATGAAGTATGAAGATATAAAAAAATAGAAAATATATTTTCACATTCTTGCTCACAAAGTATTTTCGTTACATAAAACGATCTCGTTTGCAAATTAACCGTAATGACTATTCAAACAGGGAGAGTCATAATGGCTCTGAGTCACGTCTGCTTTCATTTTTTATGGAAATGTAACTCGTTGGGATTTTGGTTCTCGAAAATGAGTACTGAGAAACCTGAAAATAAAATAAGATTCTATCAGAATAAGACGTTCGGATGCAGTACTCGCCGACTGGCGCAGTTAAAGCAGTCCGTGCCTGGCCTTAGATAGAGGCTTCGGTAACATTGGGCTCAATTTCTAGATTTTATTATTATTTCATTATATTCTCACTCATTGTTTTCTTATTTTCTCTGTTAATTTTTAACATTTATTGTAATGTAAGCAATAACTCATAAATGTTTATTTATTTGATTTTATTGGCTTAACAAATCATAAAAAATATAAATATGTATATTTTTTAAAATTTTTAACTTGTAAACATTAAATTTATACTTTGGACTTTATGTTACTAGTAAGTGATTGTTTCAAATTAGCTGCAATATACTCATACTTAATCAGAAATTTTAACTATATAAAATAAAATTGCATTAAATGACAGAATAATACTATTTATTCTATTTTATCTTACTAATCAACATTTCTTAGTTGATCAGTAGATTTTTGGTTCACACAGAAATAATTGGAAGTAAATATTCCTGAACTGCTCGATAATAGTAATAAATATATTTTAATAATGATAACTTTCACTATTAGTGATCAGCGAAACAGAAAACATAAAAACATTTTCATTGTTTTTTTAATTATGATTTTTTATCTTTCATCACTAATGGATAATGTATATTACACAGTAAGAAAGCAAATTTTCTCAATTTATTTTTCCAAAAATCTATGAAAATAAACTGTTGATTACAAAAACTTGAATATACAATGATTTCTTGATGTCATGTTATACGACCGGGTGGCTCAATAAACCTCGAATTTGAGCGGAATACATAACAACAAATAAGCAATGTTAGATATTAATATTTGATCTTATTTTAGTTCTAGATTTTTCACTGAAAAAATCCCTAAGAATTAGTCTTGAATTTAATTTCAAATGTTATTAAAAACAATCAGAATTTTGCGATTATTTTTACTAACAACTTTATCTATTTATGATAAATTAAATGAAAATATCACAAGATAGAACAGAATATCAGAAAATAGAACATTATATTTTATAAAGTACTCATATTTCAAATTGATTCTAACTAAGCATGGATGTGATTTGAAACTAAATAATTTTAAATTATTAATTAATAGTACGGCTAGCTTAGTGTTGCGACGCACGTCATAGAAAATTTAAAATAAAAAAAAAAACTTTACTACAACTTTGGTTGGTTACTTTGGTAGGAAATATTGTTTCTTGAACAACGGTTATGCAAAGAGCTGATTTGTTAAATATCATGTTCACCGGCAAATGTTTTTTCAAGTTTGGTACTGACCTTACAGAAGCTCCCGAATCCAAGGCTGATCTAACACATAATGAATAATTATCTGCCGCAACAGAATTAAAATCCGGGCTCTAGTGAAAATGGAGGCTATCTATCTACGCTCAAGTAGGCTTGTATGATCATTTTAAACAATATTTTATTATTTTTCTGTTGCTATAAAAAATTGTATTTCAGGATTTATGGAGGTGCGAATAATGAATATCAAGTTTGTTACTGTTAATAATACAACGTATGATTTTTCAGTTTTGTTTATTCTAGGAGTGAAATAACCATTTTTTTTCTAATTACAATTAGGTTTATGTTTAATCTATTTTACCTTTTTAATGAGGAGTTAACCGCTGTTATATTTTCATGTAAAAACATTAAAACAACTTTTTGTTCATCAAATCTTATGCTGACGGATATCCTAATCTTGAAGGAACTGCTCCGATGATGAGGCTTAGAAAAGACCAATAACTCTTCCATCTCCAGCGCCCCAGCATTGTGCAACTTCTTCCATCCGAATGAACGCCCTCCCTCTCGCATTGTCTTGACCCTCCGACCCTGAACACTAAGGGCAAGAACAGGGGTTCCTTTCTGCAGAGCGGAGGGGAGGCACCCAGTGGAGCGCGGCGACAGGTGAGATGGCGCCAACATTTGTCACACCGAAGTCATGCAGCTGATGGAGTCACAATTAGTCAAGGTCTTCAGCACCCTCCACTTCTTGCTCCGCTGGCGATCAATCAGTTTCGCTGTCGAAGAGGGGATTGGCATCCTGTACCTGCAGTGGAGGGGTGTACTTATTTGTAATTCTTCTGGTTCGGTGGAAGAAGGTGTTGGTTTTTAATGTACCAACGGGATCATTACTTTAGATGGGAAAATAAATCTACATTAAAGAAAGATCAATAATGTATCGTATAGAACACAACGCGGTCATCCAATATACGGATGGTTGACTATAACATAGAGGGGATGATTGTGTTTTGTCTAATCTTGTGAGTTTAAGTGGAAATATTAAGAGATTTATTTAGGTAAATTGGATTTGTTAATGGCATTACACCTCCTTGAACGTTAAAGATCTAATGCTATTACGTTTAATAGTTGACAATGTTGCTATAGAACCTCTGAAAAAAGCTTTTCTCGCATTATTTGTCTTATTTCTGTACAAATAGAGCTTCATTTTGAAATGTTTATAATAAATAAATATTTTGGGTAAAACTTATTTACATTAAGTAATACTGGTTATGAAATATATTAGTTTATTTAAGATTAAGGATGTAAAACTGACTACTGGTAGCTATCCATAATTATAGTGTTCTATACAATAGTCCTGATTGTATTTAGGCGGCTACACACGCTCTAGAATGCTTTTTTAGTTCTAGTAATACCTGTCATTAGAGATATAATCATAATTAATAAATATATTTCTATCGTTAGCGAAATAGGTAATGTAGGTAGTATGATTAAGGGAATGAAATCAATTAAAGGAAGCTTCTAATTGGTGATGCAATAAAAACAAGTTAATACAAGGGGTATCCTAAACAGGTTACAATCTTGTTCACTAGTGGATAGTAAAATTTTCACAGTTGACAAGTGAAATTTATGTTGATAAAGAATACAATTTTAATTTGGAACATGAACTGGTAGATAATTAAAATAGATAAATTCTCCGTGAAATGTGTGTTGAAGACCTTAATAGGTTTTTTCTTTATCATTTTTCCTATCATTTATCCTTCTGTTTAGTGCTAGTGTAAATTTACATTCTGATAATAAAATTGGTTTTAATACCAAGAGAATGTCTCAAAGCTTCTGTTCAGAAGGCTTGTCCAGCTCCTTTCTATGTATGTGTGCTAAATACATTTTGAATTGATATAATAATAATTCTGAATAGAGTTTCTTCCGTAAACAATGCTTGAAACCATCTTGGCTTCTCAGTGCAACTTAATATTTGCCTAAGGTTCGTTCTAACAAAAATGCATTTTTGGAAAGCCCCTTCTCTAAATTTAATTAGCTACAAATGGACAAGATGCTCGACCGAACTTCCTCAAGCCTACAATTGTGGAAAGAATATTTCCAGGGGTTTTAGAGTTTTTCTGATCTGCCACTGTCTAGGACAGGATCACGCTTACCTCATTATAATAAATTAGTTGCTAATTTAATCAAGATGTAGCCGCTCGGTCTATAAAACAGAAATTAAGGTTGTGAAAAATTAGGTAATTAGGGCTGACACGTTTACACGCCAACCACCATCGTAGTGGTAACCGATTCAGTAGGACTTTTGTCTTCTTAGAAATATATAGCAATTTTTCTTTTTTCTTTTGGTTTTTATAGCTATTTTACCTTTTTTTTTTTTTTTTTTTTTTTTAAGACATTTATTAAATTTTGTATCTTCGCAATCATTCAATAATTCCTATATTTTTATGTTCAATTCGGAAACTCTTCACAATACTAAATGTTTTTCATGAGTTTGAAAATATATTCAGCACTGGAACAATATTGAAGAAATTGATAGCTTCGATTTTGAAAACCCAGGTTTTTGTGACTGTGCCAAATAAGCAAGTGAGATTTTTAATAGGACATGGTTGTATAACCCATACGTAATACCGCACGGTTGCAGAAATCCCGTGTCGCCGAAAGGCGAAGTAGGAAAGGAGGCAAAAATCTGTAATTACGTTTAATTATATAGATGACATCAGGAATTTTCATCGAGATGGCTATCTATGATAGTTTCTTTCAAAAATAAATAAAAACTTTATTTATGTGTTATTATTATTTATGATTTATTACTGAAAAAATTAGGATTCGGAAATATATAAAAATGATGTTCTGTCTCTTAAACGTTATGCATATTACAGATTAAAAGTTTATCACCCTTTAAAATATTATTAGTTAATAGAGGTCAGAAAGAATTTAAACGACTCAAGAAAAAATTTCATAATTGTAGTCACCTTTTTATTTTAAATATACTAAATCGTATTTGAAAAAATAAATTAAATGATGGAAGGTTTTAAGGACCACATGAACATTTGTAAAGAGAGATTTCATGAAAACGAGACAGGATGGTTCATAAAGGGCCCATTAAATTTCAATCAGTAGAAGAGGGCTGCTTTGGACGTGTTAATTAATAGGATTACTCCTAATCAGAATCGGTAACTAGGATTTGAACATTTCAATTTAGTCAGTACCAGCCCATCTTTACCTTCGTTTAAACTTTGACAGTTTGCCGTTCAGGTGTCAGCAACAAAACTGATGCGCAAGTGCTTCCAACGGCAGTTGACAAACATCCAATCAATACACTTTAATTTTGGTTAAAAGACACATCTTTTTAATGTTTTTGTTTTATGTTTTATAGCTCTTTAATATTCATATAGTATGTCGGAATTATTACAGAAAATATTGAACTCACACCCTTCTTAAAAAAACATAAAAAATTACCTAGTAGAGAAGACTGAATGTCATTTTTCCGTTTTTAATTCCAGAAATTTAATTATGTCCCTTTTAGCCATTGTTTTCGGTATGAACTGGTGGTCGTCATATTTAAATTTTAAAAAGTTGATCATTTTGCTCATGTTGGGAAATAAACGTCAATATTCTCCTAGTATTTTATCTGTTTTGTTTAGTCTTTTGTCTTCCTTTCATTAATCCTTTGATGTTGTTATTGCCGCTTGTTTATGTTATTCCACCGGTTATAATTATAGTTTTTCCTAGCGTGACATCTTTTCATGTTTTCTCATTTGACCATTTTTCTCACATGGACACCACACCTCCTGGGTCTCTTATTTAAAATCATGAGCCGAGGAAAGAAGATCTTAAGTCTTAAAGCTTTGACTATGGCTGCTTGGTATATGGTGGACTCTCGGTTAATCTCGAATTTAAACTTAAACGTCTTATGAATTGCGCAGTACGATTTATTTTTGGGATCCTCAGAAATGCGCATATAATCCAGTATTACGCTGAGCTGAAGTGGCTCTATCCATCCTTCCAACGCCAGTATTTCCTAGGTTCAACGCCCCTCCTATATCCTGGAAAACCTGCAATTCAAATTCTTAGTCCAATTCCGTACTATCAGGTCCCGTTTATCGTTTTTCACCCCATCTGCATATTTCTGGAACTCCATTCCTTCTAACATACGTCATGTACTAACCCTTCCCTCGTTTAAATCCCTTCCATTTAACCACATTTTACTTCACCAATATAATCCACTATTATAGTAGTACAAATATTTTGTAATTACCTTTTTGTTTTGTTTTTTTATTTAGTCAGTTAGTTTTTTAATTACTTTATTTTTTTATTCTCTATATATAAGTTGTAATTAAGTGTGGCCACACTGTTTCTGGCCAATAAATTTATTATAAAATTAAAATTACTTTTATGACTGTTTTAAAGGGACCTATTCCCAGAATAATAAACTATTTTTCATTTCAAATCTTTGGCGTTAACAATAACTAAGTAGTAATCACTATCAAAAATTTATATCAAATGTAATTGCAATTTCTTACCCAATGGATGCCTCTGATGGGCTCAAAAGTTCACTCTGTTAAAAACAATATATATATATTTTATGTAATGATGAAAGTTTGTTTAATAGTAGGATCCTAGGCAAAATATTCCGTGACAGTCGATGTTGAAATCTTTTTATTATTCACACTGTGAGGAGAGCAACTTTTATCCATCGACGAAACAACCCTGGGTTAGTGCACCCTTTTTTATTATTCTAGGGGCGTATATATTTTATATTTATTTGTTGTTATTGTTCCCACTTTATAATGGAGCTGTCTTTGAATGAGTCATTCCCGTTAATGACCGTCTTTTTTTTTTAATATTGGATGGATCTATTGAACGTTTAGTATCCGAATAACTGGGTTTCGCTGAAATTGTTTTGTTTATAAACTAATATTCTTTTTTCGGTGTATTAATTGAATAAAATATTCTGCTGAAGAAGCCTTTTTTCATTAATAATAAAGTTTACAAAAGTAGTAAAAATAAAATAATGACCGTATTATCTAAGAAAACAGTTGCTTTTTTATTTTATATGTATTATTTATTTTTATTTTATGTATTATAAAACATTTTTTTTATAATTGTATTGGAAAAAAAATTGTTGTTTTTATTTTTCACTGTAGCAGCTTTCGGTGTTCAGCAAGAAGTTCAACCCAATTGAACAATTTTAGAACAAATTATTATAATAAAATACTATATTATTTAATCACAATTTTATTAATTCGTCATGCAAATTATCAATCTGTTGCTATTCCTTTTTTTTTAAAAAATTAAAATCAGCTATATAGTATAGTCTGATTTATTATATATTTTTCTTATCATATACCCTGATTTACTATATCATCCACTATACTCCCAATATGCATTAATTAAAATTATATTTGATATGAGACTGCCGGAGGCAGTCAACCAGAATATAACTACCGAATAATTTTATTTATTTGAAATTACTATGTAATTTTAAAAGTATTTAATCTATTCTTGTTTGTTGAACAATGGACCAACTGCACGTTCAAAAGATAAATTCAAGAAAATACGTGACAAAAAGGATTATCTATTAAAAAAAAAATACAACAAAACATAAATAAGTTTTCTAAAAAGATCTTAGTTGAATCAATTTTAGCGAAGATACATTAGACTAAGTTTGTATTGAATTTGTACCCTAACATGTCAGGAAAGTCGTTTGCATGAGTGGTTATATATAACCACTGGTTATATTTCCAATGGAGACACTGGATATTTTATTATTTTTTATTTACTTGTATAATAAATAATAAACTATATATATTTATTATATATCAATAAATATATTTATTACATTCCTATAAATTTTTTGAAGTTAAAAACTTCTAATAGTGAATATAAATTATTCTATATTTTTCTTTCTTGTTGTTCAATCCCATATTCATGCACCTTAATAATCCTAAAAATAATAATTCATTTTAATAATTCTCATCCATGACATATATGTGTATTTGTAATTCATATAATTATATTTACCTCAAACTTGTCACACTTTCAATTTCACAATCGAAATCATGACATCAATAAAACATGGCTGTTTCATACTGAATTTGTTTAATACATTATCCTTTCCTATTGGTGCATTCTTCTCTGTCTGTAGCACAAACATTGCTCTATACGTATACTATCTCTTTGGGCCTTATCTCATGTCCAGTCTGCTGTTTTGTTACCTCCCTATTTATACGTCCCACTTTATCTATTGTGTAATTTAAATTAAACTTTATGATTTGATTATTTTAATCTCACTTATTTCCTCAGAGATTTTATGTTTATGTGGTTGATCAATTTATAATGTCGGCGTAGGATTTTTGAAGTTGAATTTGTGGTTTAATGTTATGCAATGGTAGGCCAGTGCAATGCAATTTATATGTTTAACATTTTTATAATTAGTTGCATGTTGCTTGATTCTGGTTTCTAGTTCTTTGGATGTTTCACCAATATATACATTCTCAAAATTTTCACAATCTATCTTGTATACTGCATTTAATTTTTCCATTTTATTAATTTTATCTTTCATGTTGGACTTTTTGTTTGGTAACTTATTTTTATTGTACAAACCAGTTCTAATATTTATTTGATCATATTCTGTCAATGTGATTTTTATTTTATCTGTTAAGCCTGGTATATATTGGAGTTTAAAGAATTTTTTACTATCGTCATTATTCAATGTTTCGTCCTGTCCTTTTTCACTATTATCATTAACTGTAACCTTTTTGTTTACTTCTTTGTAAAATTCAGTAACTCTTTTCTGACTTGGTGTTTTGTTTTATTTTTCTTTGTCGATCTGGTTTTTTTTTTATTTCCTTCAATGTTCTATTTTCTATATTGTTTTGGTTATAGTTATTATATAAAACTGTAACTATAATAATTTGCTGATTTATTTCTCATCCAAATGTAAAAGATGTTAGTGATGATTTGGAGTATAAATGTAATCTTCCCCTAAGCTTTACCTATCCATATCGGTATACCTGACACACTTGACGGAGAATACAAGAGACCGTGGTTGAGAGAACAGAAGCAGAATCGGTAGCCAGACCGTCACCTTGGGTTTGTCAACATGGGCGATGCTCTATTAGCAAACTGTACACGCTTCGGCAATATCTCACCCTTTGACCTCTCATGTCACTTTTCTCAGCTCTGTCGTGTGAAAATTTGGTTTTGCCGGCTAACTTCTGTTTTGTATTATGCATTACCAATGATAAAAAAACATTCAGTGATTTAAAGTATTATAGTTTCGATAGTAAGACTTATTTAGTCGGAGAGAACTGGAAAATTCCGTATGTAAATTACGAAAAACACTAGCTAGTTGCTAAGAAAAGAAATTGATTTTAATTCCACTTTCTATGTATGGAATATATAGCAAGCAAAGTACTGCGATCGTGCGAAATTTCTAAATCGAGTCTGTGTTTTGCAAACAGCCCAGCTCAAAGTCAAAAAGTCGCCAAACTGAAATTACCAATTCAAGGTGGATGTATACCTTGGATTTGTTTCTTATGTTGGATTTATTTATGTCATGTGCTCTGGATGTTTTTTCCAACATGTTATTTTTATAAAGAGATTAATAAGTTCTCTAGAAGATTTCCAGAATATCAATATTACCGGTATAGTAAATATTATCAATAGGGCAAATATACTAAGGAGGAAAGTAAATATACTGCCTTTGAGAAGTATCAAAATTATTTGTATGATTAAAACGGAAGAGAGCTTAAAAAGTAATTTTAATGATTTTGTAGTAAAGTGACGATCTTCGATTTTTTAGGCATTCGGTCACCTTAATATTTCCTAATGGATGAATGATGGTAATATATCTCGGTGCGTGTTACGAATCTGATTCTTCATATATGCCAATACATTATTTTCACAATATATTCACTTTTATAAACAATAAAATAATATTATTAAACATATCAAAGTTCTGAGCATATTGCGTAGTAGATAAAATTCTGTTTTGTTTAAAAAATCTTGGGCGTAACGTATGGAGAAAATGGATATGGCTATTTTACATACAGAAGTTTTCCTGGATGAAATCCGCATCACCCCGCATTAGGGAAGAGATAAACTTGGATTGAGGTGTTTTGAAGATGAGTTACAACATTAATAAAACAAATATAACTTCATTTTTTGGACTTAGACTAATGATATTATTTGTATTATCTATTTTTTTAATGAAAAAATTCCGTATATTTCTATATTTTGTAAAATGTTTCGGACAAACTGTCCAGTTCCAGTACATCTCACTTACTTGACGCCTTTTATCGACGGACAATGCACTATACAAGTAATTGGACAGTCAACATGAAAATTGGACTATTGATGTTAAAATATTTTATAAATGAAACGAATTCCTTAAAATGAGTATATAAGACATCAAATAAGTTATTTTAGTTGAGCTGCAAGAGAAGCACTCACTCTTCCGGGAAAAACAATTTTAACTCAAACAGAAATGAGCAAACCCTTTGAAAAGGAAATAAAAAATAAATTATAATGTGAAATGAAAGCTCTGTGAATCAATTAAAAATTATAAATAAAGTAGGTGAAGGAAGTCCTCGGAAACCTCCAGCCGTAGATGTAGAAAAGAAGTCGTTTTGACTAAGACTTAAGACAGGATACCTCAGGACAAGCACCTCCCAAATATCAGCATTATAACAACAATTTCACTACTAGTCATATAGTTTAGGATCCATATTTCACACCATTCTCCATAAATTTGGATTGAATTAAGATTTATTAACAACCCTTAGTAGTGGACAATAATAAAACAGTAGAATTATTATTTTAATTTTTAAAGTCACATTTTTACTATCACAAATATGACATCAAACAGAAAAAAAAATTTAGTAAAATAAATACAAAATATAAAATATTAGTAAAAAGGTTCATAAAATCCCACTGACAGTAATAGGAGCAGTAACTTACAACTTGGGAAATCCAACCTCATCTCGAAGACTAAAGTTCAGGATAATGCAGGATATCCTATTATAAATTTTATATTAATCTATTCTATCATTGACAATGCTACTAGTTTATAAATTTTTTCTCTTTATCTTTTCTCAAATTAACTTCTTTTTTTTCCATTAGAAGTTAATTATTTATCTTATTACATCTCTAAATGTCATTGTTTTCTCTATTTTTAAGAACATTTTCTCTCTTCTTTAGAACTATTATTTTATCTATTTATTTAATTTTCTTTTTTATTTATATGTATTTTGTTTATAATTGTTCCTTACTATTCACATTTGATCAATATTTATAGCGTTGTAAATAGTTAAGAGATGTCTCTTGCACAAGACTATACCCCCTCCCCCCCTCAGAAACAATTGTTAAACCAAAAAAAATCTCTTATATTAACCATTATATTAGGCCCACCAGATCTGGCATTGAATAAAAAAAAATGGCGTTAATGATCAGTGTTGTTTTACGTCATACCAGCAAACGAAGCAAGATTGGATAATGGACGAAACCTAGTTTAAAATATGTAAATATAAAGAAGTGAGATATATAAAGGTTTTTTTTTTCTTTAAAATAAATAAGTTACATTTAGATATATGTATTTGTATTTACATTCCTTAAGCTGTATATAAAAAGATTTATAGATAGATTTATTGATAGATATTACAATCTGCCACACAGTTGTGGGCAATAGGTAATA
>NW_027109550.1:81782-95501 GCF_000696795.3 Halyomorpha halys
TTTATTATTATTCTTTGTAATTCTATCATTGTTATGATTTTTCGTTATTTATTTATTTTAATTTTATTATACTTTACATAGTTTCATTATTTTTTTTTTCTACGTATTATTTTGTTATCATTTAATGAATATATCTTTCTAAATATGGTATGAATGAGTTGTCTTATTAATGTTTGAAGTATATGACAAATTTTAATACAATATTATATTATATAAAAAAGGGTTTAGTAATCACTGTGTGCAAGAAAAAAAAGAATAAAATTTATGACCTTAAATGACGTGCAACAAAAAACAAAACAAGGAAATATAAATAGTATTTACTATTAAAACCATATTTCATGTTTTTTATTATTTTATTTAAATTGATTTGCTAATAAACATTTTTTAATCTGATTGATTGTGACGCAAATTTAAAATATACATAATTTAAATAAAATTTAAGATTTTATAGATTTTCATAATAAGTTAAGAATTACGTAATTTCGTAACTAAAATTATAAAATATACTGGAGTATTAGTTTTAGAACTACATAAAACAGTATGATGCCATGTGCAGAAATAAATAATGGTAAAATTCAGTCGAGAATACGAGTCTTTGAAGCATGAGTGATGTCCTGCATATGTTGCCATAGAAATTTATTTTGTAATAACGAGTTTTGTTATAAAAAAACAAAGGTTTTTTTAATACAATTTTCACCCTTCATACTAAAAATAATTAGTATTATTTACAAAAATTTGTACAAACGATTGGTACACAATCGTGTTGGTATGAATATTTTTGCATGGAAACCATTGGATCGATAATGCTCCTTGAAATTAAAAACATAAAATATAAAAAAAAAATTAATAAGAAATTAACTAAAAACAAAAAAAAAATCGATATAAATACAAGTGTAAGTCAGTGAGATAGGTAAGTGAATAATTTCTTTGCTTTAAGGAGATTTATAAAAAATAACATCATTCACTTAATTTTGGTGGCCTGGTATAAGAAAAAACTAAATTTATGTGTTGCTACCCAACCTCGTCAAAGTTGTAAAAGTTTTATCCTCAGTCATAGAAAAACAAGGCAAATCAAAATACTATACACTAAATTTTTAGGTTTATTGATTACATTCAAAGTACGGAGCTTACAGGAGAAACTAATAAATTGAAATTTATTTCTAACAGAGTAAATGGATTGCGCATTGAGATTAAAGATTTTGACTGTAATGTGATCAAGAAATTTTAGATTAGTTTATTATATTATTCAATATATATTTTATGTATCAAATACTAGTTTTTTTAAAAATTCTTCGCAGGTAAGTGATCTCAAACAACTAGAAGGTTCAATTTTTACTTCTGTATCCATAACTGGAATTATTGGAAACAATAAAAAAAACCTTTTTGGATACCATAGTATACCCATAGGTAAGGTATTCGAGAAAATCCTTTTCTTCAAGGACGTGTGTTATTTAGGTGTAAACCCGCCTTTAGATATTGTTATTTATTTCTAAGATTATTTGAGTTTATATTTTAATTAAAATCATTGGTCTTTATTACTTGTTTTAGAGCTATTTGTTGGTTGTATTATGTGGATTCGTCATTTAATTATTGTTGAGTTCATCTGAAAGTTAAGGCGTCAACTTAGCATTCATGTAAGTTGCAGTTTATATTCACTGCAGTGGCGCCTGTTTCAATCTGGCTTAGAAAGGTTGACTTATTTTTCGTTGTGGATCTGATTGGAATAGGGTGGTGACCTTTAGATAACCCCTGTATGTCAGAAATGAAAAGGTAGGAAGTAAAAAAAAAAAATCGATATCACAACCAACAAAAATACTTAAAAATCTTCAGATCAGTTTTTATTTATTTGGTGTGTTCTTGAACCAAGTCCTTATAACTATTTTATTACTAAAGTAATTCAGAAAAAAAGGCTAACATTGAGCCAAATAATGGCAAGCTATAAAAAAAATAAAATACTTCAAGGAACGACGAGAATCCAAAAGTGTGTACGTAAATTAAGATACAACAATCTTCAAAGCTATTATATTTGTGTTCTGGAATTTGTCTGATGTTTATCACAAAACGCAGTGACTACGAGATTCAACAGCTCTTAATGTTAATACGATTGCTTTATAATCTGCAGCGAGGGGGACAAAAAGACAAAATTGTAAAGCATTAAACCATTAAAGCAACGACAATGTAAAACGGTCCGAGGAATTAGAGGAAGAGTACTAAGCTGGTGCCTACAGCTTTAATGTCAATCCAGAAAGATCGTAAACGGAATCTTTTCGGCGTCCGACGGTCGTTAAATTTGGAGATCTGCTCCCGCCATTACGACTGTTAACGGCACTCGACTCGGCAGTAACTGCCGTTTCAACGACACTTACCATCACATTTTGGTTCTTCTTTAAGCCCAGATTGACTCAGATTTTATGGTAGCATTCCTTGAGGGAGGTTTATAGATATTTAAATGTTGGGATTGTAAGTATGATTGCCTTGAGGGGGGTTCAACAAAGAATCCACTAGTATGCATTTATTTGCATGTGTAATGAAACCTCTTTACGGCGAACAGCCCAGGATCAGATAGATTTGTCTGTAGCCGAGGAATGTCCGCTGAAAAGATCATTACTTACTGGAAAATAAAAAACATACATGGAATCTTCAAACCTTTAAATCTCGTTTTTTAATCACTTTCTGTGGGTTCCTCCCAATTCCCGAAGAATAGCAATTAAATGTTTCGTTTCTCTACTAAAATTTGTGAATAGATTGAGTGATAAATTTATTTTTACTTTTACATTTAACATAAAATATTACGGATGTTTATAATACTAATATAGGATCTGTAAATATTTAAATAAAACATTTTTTTGGTCCTTTTTTTATTTTATTATCATTGGACCATATCATATTCATGATTTGATTCATTTGATGTTCCTAATACTCATTTAAACCATGTAAATGTATCCATAGAAATTAATTGCTCTTTCATATTAATTACTTTTATTTCAATTTGTTTTTTATTTTCCATTTTATTTTGTAAGGGCTTTATTAATTTATGATTTATGATATGATGGATAGTTTTATTTTATTTATTTCCTATTTGTTTTTATTTTTTCCATAATATTTATTTAAACTAGGTATCCGTAACAGAATAAATAAGAATATTATTATTATTTCATAGATGCATTAATAGAAGTTTATTAATTTGGATTAAAGATGTGTATTTTATTTATACACTCTAATGTTTTTTAAAATTCAATACGTAATATATTTAAGAAATGGAACCACACTATTACTAATAACTGGACACTACTCTAACACTAAACTTAGTGAATATGTTAATGTGAAGTCGGGTTTTAAAGGGCTCTAACCAACCTTTGCAACCTTTAAATGCCGTTTTAATTTTAATTCTTGTTCAATTTTAAAAGCTAATATGGAATGATCAATCTATTAGATATTATTAAGCTCATACCCGCAGAAGCAATTAAATTAATAACGGCTTTGTCTTAAAATTATAGCATCTCCAGTCACACCACGAATCACGCGCCTTTTCTCCGTTGATATTCTCTTTGTAGTGCTAGAATACTGTCGTTCTCGTTTTTATATCTGCTATTTGAGTTTTTATGGCATAAAATGTTTCTAAACTTTCGTGGGGAAACTTTTCTTTATTTGTTGTTTCATTTTATACTTAAATTTAGAATCTCATTTTTTTTCTTTAAAAATGGGCGCTACACAGATTTTATAATTTTTAGTTGAATGAATATTGAAAACATTTGTACAATATAAGGTTCGAGGCCATCTTCTTTTCAGGCACCTCGGAGGGTTGTCAGGAATGGTAGAGGAAGCAAGGTTAGAAACTAATGGGTTTGAGTGGTTAGGGGGTTTATAATGGAAGGATTGATATCTGGTTCGGGCTAGATCAGTTACATAAGGAACATTAAGGTCTTTGTTGATGATTTTATTTGTGACAAAGTAAGGAGCTTTGAGGATTTTACGAAGGATTTTGGATTGTAAGGATTGGATACTAGAGGAATTCGAAGGTTTAGTGGAGCCTCAAAGTTCAACTCCGTATGTCCCGATAGGCCTTATTATTATCATGTAGATCAGTCTTTTGTAATGGATTGGAAGTTTGTCTTGTAAGTGCTGTAATATTCGGAATCGACGTGCAGTCTTTTCAGTCTTGTGTGAGGATTATAAGTTAGTAGTTTGTCAAGATGTAGTCAATCGGTTCTACCCCCTTACCCATCTGTTCTACTGGGGTAAGAAAAACATTATTAAAGTATACTGTAGGGCAGTCCACATAATTTATATATAGAAAATATAATTTATGTATTTGTTCAATGACTGTAGTTCTGGATAAAGCCAGAGTATGCAGTTATTGATGATTATAACACTGGTTCTGATGTTTAATAAGTGGACTGTATATTATGACAAAAAATATATTTAATAACTATTGAAATTTTCATAGGTTGTACTATAGACTAATAAATGTACTTAAACTGTTAAGCTATTACATACGATGATTGCTTTTCTTCTTGCTGTTGATGTGAGATGATTGTTGAATGATGGTGCTAATTTTGCTTGCTCATTCTTCTCTTCGCCTCCCGGAGGTCCAGTAGATCCCTGGTCTCATCTACTAAATTTGGCTAATGAAGAGTTTTAGCGTATAAGAATTCCTTTTACATTTGATATTCAAGATGGCGGATCTATTCGTTCCTATTCGTTCCCTCTTTTTCTAAGTAATGACCGTTGGTCAAATCGGCCAACAGAGAGCAGCACATGAGCTACCAGTGCCTTATAGTAAATAAATAAATATATATATATATATATATACACGATTGAATTTACTTTGTTCAGGGAGGCTTCCCTGAAAAGTATACATTACTTGCTAAAATTTATAACAATTGAATAAATGTGTATATTAGTGTCCAACGTTTATACAAGGATTTATTGCGAATCTACCGA
The DNA here is from genome assembly GCF_000696795.3 of Halyomorpha halys. Taxonomy (NCBI): domain Eukaryota; kingdom Metazoa; phylum Arthropoda; class Insecta; order Hemiptera; family Pentatomidae; genus Halyomorpha; species Halyomorpha halys. The sequence continues at coordinate 86,727 of NW_027109550.1, forward strand.
TCTCATCCGTCGGATTGGACCCAACAAATGGATACGTTCTTCCTTTATTAAGAGTTTTTCTCACTTTTTTAATAATATTTTTCAGGTTTTTCACACCTGATAAAACAGAAAATAAATTTTCAGAAACTGTGGGATTCCACTTTGGGTGCAAATATAGGTATCCAATGTTTATTTAAAGGTACAACAATTAAAAATAATAATTAAATTTTCAATTTTGGAGGTTTCTGGATTTCTGGTTTCTGGTCTGCTTTAGCATTATACGATTTATCCATATTTTTTTTCAATGTACTATTAGTCAAATATCATTTGTAGTAAATTAATCAGTAATATTATGTGTAATATATTAAACATTTGTGGCAAGGAGTTATTTCTCTCTGTTATGTTTTAAAAGAGTCCAAACTGAAGATTTGAATACGGTATATAAAATAAGGTATTAAGTAAATAAAAAATTGTACAATATTATTTCAAACCTTTCTTCGAATTAATTATGGTTATTTCGATTTTTTGAATTTAAGAAATTCAAGCGTAAATGTAACGAAAAGCGGAGTTAACGCTTAATGCAAAGCGCTCATGAGGAGGCCTGCACACGAGCCCAATGTTCCCAACAGTCGACGTCACGGGGGAACAAGGGCATGCGAAATTAATTTCGGACTTGCATAATTATCAATACTACAGTGGACCGCTCTGTGCAATGTCCTTTCATTGCACTCCATCATCTCTCTGAAGGGGTAATTTTCGAGTTAGTAGTAATTTGTACTAAGGAGTTGGTAATTAATTCTATCCCTACATTTTTATGTAAGATATAGTTTTATGCATAAGTGTCATTAAAAATGATAATTAGCATGTATGCTCCACAAGTTAAAATCAATTCGTTTTTCTATTTTTTTTTTTATGATTTTATATAAATCAAAAAATATTCCTTCAAAAAAAAATTTTGATATTTTTAGATTGTAAATTTTAAATTGTAGGTATTTTATATTATTTGTATGGTATCATAATTATTAAATTGAGGTGAATACTGTTCCGGTCACTTATTAGCTACTCTTATAAATGAAAAAATTATTAAAAAACTGTCTGAGGTAATTAACCTTAAAAAGAAAAAAAAAATTGTATTTGTGTGTGTGTTTTAAGCGGCTGGATTGATGGCGTCTTAAGATAAATTATGAAAAATAATTGAGAATATTATCTGGTTATTAAATTTTTTTTTATTATACCTAACTGCAGAATCTTGAACGAATATCAATGGCAAGCAAATATTGTATGAAATACATTTTTAATTATAAATAAAAAAATTGCAATTTTTAAGAGAAATCGTTACAATTTACAAAGTTTATATTATAAAATAATATTATTCTATGTTGGGAAATTGTAGAATTGAAACCTGCGGTGAAATTGCAGTGAACGGTAGGTCACCTCATTAAGCCCACTCATCACTAATTCAGGAACAACACACATCAACCCCTACGGCAATATTTTAGCAGAGTCGAAAGGTTATGTGGGAAAAATTTAGTTGGTAGGGGATCTGTCTATTCATGAGGAAGTGTTCACGAGGTGTTTAACAGACTTGGAAAAGCTGGACATTGGAATTTTTTAGAAAAAAAAAGAAAAGGCAATCATAAAAGCACGGCAATGCCTTGTTCCTATAAATCAGAACCATTATTTGTTACAATAAATTTACATAATCTTACAATAATAAGTCTTGAGGAAGTGATTGAATTTAGAAATTGAAAGGAAGTAGAACCATTTAAAAAAAAAAATCTAGTCGTAGGAAAAGCTACTTGGTTTGCAAGGTTTTAATATTTTATTTCATTCTTCTATTAAATAAATTTTATCATTAATATCTTTATAATTGACTGACGATTATTCGGTTCGTAATAAGCAATTTATGTACTTTAATTTATTTGTATGTCGGTTCTTTCATTTTCTTTTTCATTGTCCTCATCCCTTAACCCTATTATCTCCTTTCTCTCTTTAATTGTACCCTTGTTAACTGTTCCTTACATGTATTCTTTACATCTGGTCATCACTTCTTATCTTTTTATCAATTTAAACATTAATCCTTTATTTTGTTAATTTTACCCATGTATTTTGTATAATTCTCATTATATCATGTTTATTATCCTCTTCCTCAAATTTTTCGTTATGTTAATCAAAAGTTTTTTTATCATTTATATAAAATATTTATATATGACATATTAGTCCTGAAGTTCTGAAGAAAGCCAAAAATAAAACTAGCTTCACTTATTTATGTTAAATTCTAATTTATTGTCGCTCTCAAAACATTTCCCCCTCGTAACCATTATTATTACTATTTTGATTATTTTTTTAAACTTTGCATTAATTATAGCATCATACATAGTTAGGAGGGTCTTTTGCACGAGTCTGAACCGCCACAACTGAACCAATTATCAATTGTAACTCGAAATCGAATTGTTAGAATATCGATGTAAGACTTATAAGGCCGATGTCTTAATAACGAAATAAAAAAAAAAGTAAATAAAGGCCTATTATGTACACATAGAGTAACGAAAATCTAAAAGAGAAGAGAAAATAAACTTAGTTTTAAGATACATTCGGAGCAATACTTACGAAAATTGAGTTTTGGCAGTCAAGAGTCTGACCTTATTCTGGTCCATCGGTTCTCCCTTACACGTGCTGTAGTTGATACGGAAAACTTAGTTCGCTATTTCCTTTATGTCTCTTTTAAAGCTGTCTTTAATTTCTTTCCTCCTCCAGTCGAAGTAAATAATTCCAAACTTAAATTTGTATTGTTTAATTTATAGTTATAATTGCATACTTATAACTGTTGTTATAAGTATTTCTTTAGTGAATAGCTTAAAATTTTAAAGTATCTATAAGTAATCATTAACGTCTTTCTGTTAATGAACATATAAATATTTGAAAATATGATCCCTGAGACGCATAGGCCTAATATTGTGGATTTTTCAGAATAGCTGCCGTGTAGTTTTAGGTTTCTATAGGTTTAAGTATTGCAAGTTGCTGAAATATCTGATATAGAAAAATTAAAATGTTTTAATTGCTCAAATGTTGGCCCATAATAAGTGTATGTATGATGAGGTGTATAAATAACAATAATGTATATTGCTGAAATTGCTCAATTAGATCCAGTGAATGTTTTATAACAATTTGAGCTCAAAACATGGATAAATAATTATGATTAAACTTGATCCGTGCAGTCTTAGCTTGGTAACGATGTTTTTAGACGGTTGTTTTCCGATTTTGGTGGTTTAAAATAGTTGTAGTATGGTGATGAGATTCTTCGAATTTATTTAACAACTTGAATTCACAATACTGAAAATATATTTTATTAGAGTAAGTGCGTAAAGCAAGTGTACCATCAATGGTAAATGGGATGGATTTCATTTAAACTTTTCATAAATAATAGCTCTTCCAACAAAACAAATTTGAGATAAAAATTGTAAAAATTTGTACGGGTTGCCCATAAATAAACAAATAAATTATTATTATTTTTATACAGGTAGAAGTTCTCAAGGCTATCTTCTTTTCTAAATTTTATCCTCAAACTACAAAGCAGTATTCTTGAAATATGTATTACGAACCCAATAAAAATATGCAGAAAAAGGACAATTTATTGAAAAAGAAACTTTTAAAAATGAAAAGCAAGTAGAAATACTGACGAAGCTATTTTAAGTCCATGGATTGGCAGACGTTTTTTGTTGGTTTGATATCGACTATCACATGTGTATATTTGTAATCATATATAATTCATATATATATATATATATATTCTGTACTTATCAGCATACAGAAAACTCCTTTTATCTGTGCGTGTTAACATAAAGAAGGTATATTGTATGTAAGGCAGAATGTATTGTCAGAAGAGCCTTGAATATGGTTCGTGTGCGGAAAGCATCCAGTTTCATTATTCATGTACGTCAACTTCAGTTACTACTCACCATGAGTAGATATTAAATAATAACGCTCCTTAGAAAGATAACAGGAACAAGGACATTAATAGCTTATTTTATTTTTCTAACTAAATAATTTTATAATTGTTAAAAGTTGATATAATATAGCAAAGCCGGTTTATTCTCTAACCGATTATAAACTCGCCCAATGTAGTCACGTTCACAAGCTTACAACAAGTTGGTTGTAAACGATCTTCAAGAAAAGTTGTAAGCTACTTTACTAGCTGCTTGTTATCTATAGACTAGGCATTATTAGCTTACAGACCATCTACTGTCTTACGGCTAATGTTGACTCTATATACATTGGGTTCTTAAAAGGCTAGATTAAGAGCTAGGGATAGAGCAGGTCTGTGGGACAGATATGATATAGGAGGCACTTAAGACTATACAGTAAAGGTATAAACAGAACATTTAAAGCACTAAATGCGAGTTTAAGAGATATGAAGTTAGTACTTATATTTATTTATAACGATAGTTAGGAGTAATATAGTGGCTATTATTCGGGTAATATATAGCCATGAAAAGGTAAATTGTCATGGTAAAAAAAAAAAAAAGGAACCTTCCAGTTCTAAAGGCCGAGCATTTTTGAGGGTATTCGTTTTGTTTTCTTTTCAAATGGCTTAAAGTAGACTAGCCATAGCTACGTTTTAAAATTATTTAACATAGTTGTCCTTAAGATAGAGTGAACAATAAGGGTCTGTCCTTTTATATGTTAAGGTAAATATATAAAATAAATAATGAGGGTCCACCTTTGCAAATACTTGACGGATAATCTTTAGTTTCAACAGTCCTTTAAATGAATTATTACTAATAAAATATCACTAAATATAGGAATATATAACAAGATACTATCAATAAAGCTGATGAAGTAGGAGATCATTTTTAAATTCAATTCGATCATTCACTCATAAAAAAATCGCGGAAATTAATAACTATATTCTGATTTCAAAACATTTCTTTTCACAAGTATTGTCCTAGTTCTTACTTAACTTGTTGAGCTATATTCATTTTAATTTTAGGTGATCGCAGTTAATAATAACCCTTTAATCACAGCCCTCGAAGAATGGCGTCGGAATTGGAGGATTAAAATAAATCCCAACAAATCACATTTACCCTTCGTCATAAACCTACCGACTGCCCTACAGTCTCCTTTAATAATGTTGATCTTACCCCTGCCGAACCTTGGACAAATGACTAACCTGGAATCCTCACATAAGACTGAAAGACAGGATACTGCACGTCGATTTCGACAATTACGGGACTTACAGGACAAATGGTCTAAACTACCAATTCATTACAAAAGACTGATCTACATGACTGTAATAAGACCAATCTGGACATACGGAGATGAGCTTAGGAGCTATACTATACCTTCGAATTCCTCTCGTATCCAATCTTTACAATCCAAAATCCTTCGTAAAATCCTCAATGCTCCTTACTTTGTCACAATTAAAATCATTCATTAAGACCTAAATGTCCCTTATGTAACCGATCTAGTCCGAACCAGATATTATTTCTTCCGTTATAAACTCCCTAAACACCCAAACCCACTAGTTTCTAACCTTGCTGACTTTTCCATTTCTGACAATCCTCCGAGGTGCCTGAAAAGAAGATGGCCACGAGACCTGCTAATGTAAAACGTCATACATGCCTGTATCACTTCGTTATAACTTATATCAAATGTACTAAATGTATTATAATAGTTAAGTTAAAGCTGTAAATAATAATAAATAAGCAAATAAAACTAAGTGAACTCAGAAAATACTTTTATTGTTTTGATAATGTTTTCAAAAGGTTAATCGTTTAGTATCGGAAAGTATTTTAATCCTGTTATTTTTATCAATCAGATTCTAATGCCATTACTACAGGTTACTCTTTAGGGCTCCTCTTTCTAATAAAATTAGTTACAAGTAGGAATGAATGGATTTAAAATGCTCTTAATTTGTAAGAAAATAATCAATTTACCTAATAAACACGGTCCCTTTGAAATTATGGATTAATACTTTTCCTTTCAAAAGATGAGTTGGGGTTGAATTTTTGTAACAAGGAAGATATTTTCGGTAAGTTTTTGGGACACAGCAAAAATTAGTTTTGTCCCTCTCCCACTGTAAGGTTGCTAGCAAACCAGATCTGAGAATAAAGCGTGTTAGAGGTTTTCTTTCAGGATGTAGCCCCGAAGGTATCCTATAATCGGGGATCGATCCCTTGATAACAGCGCTCTTAGAGGCACGAAAAAAGAATGGGCTTATCATTATGGTCCTACTTCCATCCAACCACCTCACTTCCCTCTAATTACCTAATGCCTTTTATTATTTTCTTGTATGCGGAACTAAATCAAAACGTATCTTTACAGTTGCAATCGCGTCTCATTTGAATATAATTACATGTTTGTACGTTTTTGAGTTCAAGCAACACTTGACGTTCAACGGGGTCGAGTTTCTGTGATTGATTTTTGTTTTGTAATGTTCTTTAAATATTTGGATGAAATAAATCATTAATTTAATTTTAATTGAATGTGAAAACTAAACTGTTTTTGTATAGTTTTATTTTATGGTCTATATTTATTTTTCAATTACATTAACTTTTGATGTGAGAAAGACTCGGCAGCAAAAGTTTATTTTTGCGTACATTTTATCTATAACAGTCGAGTGGTGTCATTTAAGGTAAAAGTGGAGTATTGTGAACCTGCAATACTTTGTAGAAAAATGTCTACAAACCTGACTTGAAATGAACACAGAGCATCTTCCGTATCCATGATCCCAACCAGAGAGACACCAAACAGAGTGCTGTATTATGTAGATATATTTTTGTTTCTCTTTTTGAGTTTTTGATTTCATTATTTGAGTCGTACATAAATAAATATTTTTGGCTTCCACGGATTTTTTTAATCCTGATTTCGTAAATTAAGGCGTTCAGTCGTAAAACATGGCACCTCCAAAAATTAAAGCTTTTCCAATGTTAAATTGTTCATCCAATAGACACTTTAACATAATATTAACATTATTCTTTTATGAAAACAAATTTTATAAATATTCTTTCAACAATTTGAGAAATTTGACTTAAATAAGCCGGGGATAAGCTAAAAGTTCAGTTACTATGTTTTATTACCGAAAGCCTAAAATTTTTAAAGAATCTTTAGGAAATTTATTTTCTCAAGAAAATAATGTTAATATTAAGTTGGGGAAAGTGATTTCTGTTTGAACGTTATGTAATTTATAATAAAATATAAAACATAATAAAATAATGTAATGTATCTAAAGTAATTAATTAGCTGCTACATTTAGTGTGCAGTGTGAGTGAATTATTCGGTTTGATTATTGTGTTACTTTCGAATCGTTTGGTTGAACTCGCCAGCTTGATATGATGGCTGAAACAAAATATGATTGGTATGCTAATTCATAACGTATTTTAGCCAAGACTAAACCATAGGCTGAATTGTGTGTTTAGCTCAAGCAGGTATGCATAAATTTGGAATTACCTTCTCTCTCACCGCAATATGAGAGAATGGTATAGCCGTATATTGTCGATAATGTATGTGGTCGATTGTTAGCCTAGCTTCTGCACACAATAACGCCACCTTTATATTAATTTGCGGCTGATTTTCAACAGCCGCATAAATATTTCGAGTAATTAGCTCCCGGCATAATCGCTGGGTAAAAAACAGAGCGTCTTTCATGGGGCGCCGCGCCCTAATGCCTTCAGTAAACGGAGGGTGGCCCAACAAAACCTTCCTCTCACTTGTAATCTATTCTACAAACAAACACACTTTATCTTCAGGCTGCTTTTGTCATAAGGGCTAATATCATCATACGGAGCGTGTGAGCCCCAAAGTATATTTTTAACAAAATGAAGTAAACAACTTATTAAATCTCAAACAAGCCGGACTTATAATCATTAAATATACACATGTTAATAATTAATATTTATTAATGAATTAATTCATGCATATTAAAAATTTATTTATTAGTCATATTTAATTACTATATTTTGTCACAGTCTATATATTATGTGTATATGATAATAGTATATAAATATATATTGTCTATGAATTATATCTTATTATTCTATCATTAGCTTGACCACATTTGTTAAACTTTTGATACATTGTTGAATAAATGAATACAAATAAAATAAACCAGCTTTTTATTTATAATCTTAATATTTTCTTGAGACTGGTAATTTTTTTAAAAATAAATAATTTAAATTCTATCTATTATCGTCTCAAAACCTTTTATTTCTCTTATAAGTCCGACGTTTCGGCCAATCCGGCCATCTTTAGGGACAATCTGCATAATACAACTTTGAAATTATATAATTTAAAAAAGTCTAAACTCCATGCAGGCTATTCTGCCCAGGTCAAAAACATCAATTTCTAATTAGTCAATATTCACTTAAAACAAGTCAAAATCATTTATCATCAGATACTATTCCTTAAAACGTGATTGTTGTGATAAAAGTTTTAGGGAATAGTGTCTGATGAGTTTTATGGAGTTTTTTAAATTATATAATTTCAAAGTTGTATTAAGTAGTGCTATGTTCTAGTAGCAGATTTACTTGGGATGCCAGGATAATCGCTGAAGGCAATTATCCAAAAATAAGTTAATTAATTGATTATAAATTGAGTCCTAAAAAAACTATTATTATAATTGGATTCCTTTCCAAAGGCTGTTTTTGTGTTTACCAGTTAACCAATTAAATACCTTTATATTCATAAAATGTTCTTACCATTGATTATATAGGATAATAAAGAGTGATATATTGGGTTATACAATAATATATAAACTACATAAGGAAACTAAGTATTTATTTACAATTTGTTATGATT
>NW_027109550.1:96136-105338 GCF_000696795.3 Halyomorpha halys
AGGGGCAGATGACGAAACACCTTAATAAACGACATATTGTTGAAATCATGGCTAATTCCTCGATACATAGCAGTAGATTGTCTCTGAAGATGGCCGAACTGGCCGAAACGTCGGAATTATAAGAGAAATAAAAGGTTTTGAGACTATAATGGATAGAATTTAAATTATTTATTTAAAAAAAAAAATTAACCAGCTTATTCAAAATACAAATAAAGCAAACTAATGCTAAAATATAACAATGTTATACAAGAAATGATTGTACTCAAAACTTAAACTGCCCAAGAGATAATTATCAAATTGTAAATGGAATAAATAAATGACTCGTATTCTATAAACCATGGCGAAATTTTGTCAGTTATTATTCTTAGTAGAATTCAATTAAAAATTAATTACTACAACTTAAATTTTTTTTCAAGCTTTTCTCTGATTTTTTAGCTATCCACCACCGGATAATCACCATTTTAGAGGCTAAACATTCTGTCATTTGCAAAAATGGAAACTAATTAAATTTAGTTAATATTTCATAAAATTACAAAATGGTTAATATTTGTAAAGATGTATCTGGGAAAGTAATTGTCATACATAGCTTATTTTCGTTTCAAATTTTCGAACACTTGGTCGACTCCACAAATGAAAAGTCATAACGTTATGTGCGCAGTTTTGGGGATATTAAGTAATTGTTAAAAAAAAAAAGTGTGGGAATTCACTTGAAATCTAAATATAATAACTTCAAAAGCCGCCTTTATAAGCAATTAATTGAAGAATTTAGTATAATTATATTTGATGTTTATTCAATAAAAAATTAATGTTTATTATATAGATACTAAATTTTGTTTTTTAAACTGTGTTATGCTCATAATTTACTTTGAGAACTTTAAAATTCATCTCTGTAAATCAGGTATTATTGAGATTTAAAGTAATCCCGTACTTCATATTGTTCATTACTTATCCCTGTATATTACATGTGAGGGAAAATTGCTTATAAAAGAACTTCATTAATAGGATACAATGAAGGGAAACCCCTGTTAAAAAACATACACGGCAAGATAGACATTTAATTAAGACAGGCCTACGTAACAGCGGAAATAAAAGGATTTGAAGGATCGTTTTTAATTCCGGGCTAAGAGACACTGACAGAGTGTCCTGGACAGCTTCATAACCAGCGAGGTTACAGGCATCTGTGTTTGCCCAGTCATAATAAACAAGAGTTAGTTAAAATATTTTTTATCCTCCGCTTCTCAGGGTTACATTTTTTATTATTCATAAACACGTTAACACAGAAGGCTGTCCCTGAGGTCTAGTTAGGTCGGGAAATGGCAGACACTCGCATAGATGACCAACGGATTTATAAAAAATACATGTATGCATTAAAGTTGTAGAAAGGTCGGCTTTGTAACTTGGAACTTATTGAAGAAAACTGCAAATAATTTAAATAAAGGTCGTCCGGTTTCTTACAAACCTTCTTTTATTCATACGAATCCTCATCTTTAATTTTTAAAACAATGTTCGTTGCGCCGTTCCCTCATGACTTATCCCTGACCCAATGGGACGTATTAACTTTCAAAAATATTCAAAAAGGCAATAGTCCTAAGAAGGAGCGTTCAGTATTTATCGAGACTGCGAATTAAGGATTCAGCAGATTCTGAAAGGGGAAATAGCTAGGATCGTATAAGACACTTCGGGCGGAATAATTTAACCAAGTCAACGGTACTTTTGAATAACTGAAAAATTTATTAGAGAAGTTAGGAGTAATAAGCCTATCGATCGGGGCTCCTTACCGAGCAATGAACCATACAATTGGAGGGTGAGTGTGTTTCATTGAAACATTAGTGAATTCATATAAGTTATTTCATTGCAATTATTTGAATTTTAGTCCAATTATTATTTTCAACTGAGTCAAATGAAGTGATATTTAACTTTTATTATCATATTTAACTAAAAAAACAATCACACACTATAAAAATTCTAAATTTATAGGGTTTATCGAAATAAAAATAAGGATAAACAATTTTGTTACTATGATTTGAAAAAGTTAAAAAGAGATAACGGAGGGAGCCATTAGTGCGATCGGGCAGTCTCGGTTTTTTCTGTTTCGAACTCTTCTTGTCACTATTTGTTAAAAAATTATTTCTCAAATCTTTAATAATTCATATTTATACAGTTTTTATTACTTTTTAAAGTGATAATGGTTAATTATTTGAGATGAGCAAGTTTAGGGGTACTTTAAAGATTTTTTTTTTGGAAAATTCTAAATTTATGCTCTGTCTGAAGACTATTTCAATGAGAATAAGACCTAACTTACATTAAAAATTACTCAATTGTACATTGATATACTGAGTTTAATGAAAATCATTTTAAAAAAAAATGCTTAGAAAGTGTAAAGTCAAAACTCTGATTGGTCGCTAAAAGCGAAAAAGTCGTTGTAAGTATGTGGTCTAGGAACTAGGCATAACATAAAGAAGATAGTTTTATTAAACTGTTATCATATCTTCTTGTATTTATTATTATTATTACATCTTAAACCGTTATTATCCTTTATCTTTATAGCACAAGTGAATGATACTGATTGTTACCCGGATAAATATTATTTTATCAGTATTTCAAAATCTACTTAATCATTTTATTCCTTATTATACCTTTACCATAAAATACTTTAAAGAAATTTATTGAGGTGTATTATTGATGCATATATACTTACATTTTTAAATTTATAATTAGTTACTAATATTTATTGGGTGAAATAAAAATATAATAAAAACATAAAACTTCAATAAATATTAGTTATTGATAAATAACTAGATAGAATATATAAATATTCAATAAATATTAGTTACTAATATTTATTGGGTGAAATAAAAATATAGTAACAAAATAAAACTTCAATTATTTTGTTACTAAATTTTTATTTATCCATTACTTTATTTTTCTTTTTAGTTTTATTTGTATAGAAATCATTACAGCAAAGCATTAACAAAGAAATGCCGTAAGGGAAACATAGCTTGAATTAATTCTTTACCTCTTTGTTACTCTGTCATTTATGGTATATGAATGGAAAACTTCTTAATTTTGAACAGCAATAATTTTTTTATATAAATCATTTGTAACATATTAAAATTTCTATCGTAGACATAAAAGTTTCGACAAAAATTACCTCAGGTAATAAAAAATTGGAAGTAAGTAGAATTTTAAATAAAATCATTAAACAAAATACATGTTGGAAAATAGGTTTTTATAACATTATAAATTGGAGTGAGGATGAAAATAACCTATATACTAGGCCGAAACGTTACGCAAATGTGAAATTGATATTGATTTAAAATAAAATTTTTATGTTTTTATTGTCATGTTATATTAAGAAAAGATAGCTTAAAGTGGTACACTAGGTTATTACTTCGGCTTTATAATAGACATAGAAATTTAAAGTTATAACTTAAAATTAAAAAAGTGAACTAAATTTATTATATAAAATAATTTATTATTTATTAAATAAATCAAAACTTGTATTCTTTTTTGTCTCAACACTTTCTATTTACACCAGTCCAACGTTTCGGCCATTTTAGCCATCCTCAAGGACATCTTCAATTATATTTTCTTCCTCACATTAAATTTTGAATTACTTTTGCAGGCTATTCTGCCCAGGTCATTTTTAAAATTTAAAATCATATATATTTAATTCTTCTTATATTAGATTATCCACACAATTTCACTACCCTATAACATAACATTTATAAAATAATTATAATGGTTTGTTACATGGTAGTAAAATTGTGTGGATAATCTTATATAAGAAGAATTAAATATATATGATTTTAAATAAAAAAAAAAAAAGGCTTTTAACTTATAATTAAGGAATAACCTGGGCAGAATAGCTTGCAAAAGTAACTCTAAATTTAATGTGAGGAAGAAATTATAATTGAAGATGTCCTTGAGGATGGCTAAAATGGCCGAAACGTTGGACTGGTGAAAAATAGAAAGTGTTGAGACAAAAAAGGATACAAGTTTTGATTTATTTAATAAATAATTACCTTGTCTCAAGAAATTGAAATAATATAATTTATTAAAACTTACTAAAATTTTTTTATTTATTAAGTGCACTACAGGTTCCGCAGTATATTCATTTTTGTATCAAAAATGAAAATAATATTTATAAATATATGATACAGTTATTAATTTATATATAGGAAAACCCTAAAATTTTCAAATAAAACTAAACGACCTCTAATGATTTTTTTCTATCATTTTATTATACTTTAATTTTTCCATGTATATTATATGTTATATGTAATATATAATGTTGAAGTTATATGATTTATAATTATACTGCTAAAATGATATAAATAATTATATAACCATCGAATTCAATAATTTTATAATTATACATTTCTTATAATTTATTTTGCCTTGTTCATATTTATTTTACCAACATAAAGAATTTTTATTTTTATTTTGTTAATGGTTATAGATTAAATATGCATATATATATAGTCTAAAATTAATTTTTGTTATGATCATTAAAAAATTTTTGTTAATAAACTTTATGAAAACGCACAATTTAATTAAAATTATAATTCTTAATTAGGTACGTAACTGTTGAACATTTAATTCTTAAAGAAGCTGACAATTTAATAATGTCGTAATTCATTTAAGCTTAACAGCAGAGATTAAATATTTAATCTAGACGAGCCTGACTGATTTATTGAATATCAAATACTTACCCGTTCTGTCCTTTGTGCAAGTGTTTTCCGTATCGAAAATATCCAGAGATAATTGATCATTAATAATATTCGATTAAACTATTAGGGACGGATAACTTCACTGATATTTATATTACACAAGGTGAATTCCCACATTTGTTAAGTTGAGAATGATAAATGATTAATTAATTTATCACGTTGGTAAAATTGAAAAGGAGTGAGTGGGAGGGTCACGTGACATTTTAGAAAAAATAGAGATTTTTACATAGAAGAATATTTAAAATACTTACTTCTTTAGCATCTTGTTTAATATTTCTAAATCTTAAATTAGTTTTTAAAATAAATTAATTGGTATCCATTCATGTCTCAACACATTACTATTACATCATCAACAGTCCAACGTTTCGACCAATTCGGCCATCCTCAAGAACAAATCTTAAATATAAATGTACACCTCACATCGAATTATTTAAAACACTTTTTGCAGCCTATTCTTCCCAAGTCATTAATTACAGGTTAAATTATTCTATTTTGTCACAATTTCATTAATTTTAAACTTTTTATTTTTGATCAACTTAACACTATCAATTATCATATAAACAAACTCCTTAATTAATTAATTCTTCCTTAAACAAACAAAATAAATGTTTCAGAAATTAAAAATTGAGTTTTTCATTCTTACACAAGTATAAATAAACATAAAAAATTTTTTTTTTCTCAGATTGATGTATTTGTGTCATAACAACTTCATACATTTATGTTTTTAGTTATATTTTTTAAACTGAATATAAATGTGTGTTCATTTATGTTTAAAAAAGAGTTAATTTTATTTTTCTCGTCTCATGACCAATTATTAACGCTCATGTTAAGGTTAAGAACAGATAATTGTGTGCAAATATTGTATTGTTGGATAAAAAATCATTTAAGCTTTTCCGCATCTGGTACTTCATTATTTATTAATTCTCTCTGATTTTTTGTTCGTCACTTACGATGGCTTTTACAGCGTTATCAACTTTTTTGTTTAAATTTTATAAAAAGTCCCAAAAACTGATTAGAAAAGAAGTATGAGCTAAAGATTTTATTTTTAACACAAGTTACAGTCTTAGAGGTTTCCTTAATTAGTTTTTTTCATAACTTAAAACCTTAGTATAAACTTAAATTAGACGTTTTACTGAAAAGTTTTACATATTTGAAATCGGTCCCTAAAACATCTGTGAAGTTGATTATTTCTTATCTCTTTCTCTTTATTTTTATTTTTTTGTTAGCTATCTGGTAATTTCTGACATACCAGGGTTTAGGGAGAGGTGGGTTATCTTGTCGACCTATTCTAACCACAGCTTCATTTTGGGAAACAAAAATAAAAGTCAACCCGTTCAGGCCCGATCGAACGGCTGCCGTTGCATATATGAGGTTGCTAAAGTGAAGCCTCAACTCTTTCAGCTACAGTAGTCTCAATTATTTCTTCTCTGAACATAATTAAATATTTTAACTAGTACTTGGTTTTTTTCGTTCACTTTTAAATCATCTCGTATGGTGTCCATTTGAATATCTTTTTATATCTGAGATCCAACAACATTTAAATTGACATTCAAATAAGTCATAGAAGATGAATTCAGAGTGTAAATGTTCAAAGAGAGGGATAGAAATATTAAAAAAACAAAACAGAAATGGATTTTCTAAATATTTCATCCTATAGCTAGTGATAGATAAAAGTATGGTAAACATCAAGAGTAGATGGTACCTTTGACAAAAATATCAGGACCTCTGCCATTGTAACTGTCGTTTCCTTTAACAAAACGTGTCTCTTTGTGATGATGTTTTCGATGGGGAAGTACGGAATGTTCCACTACTCTTGAGGAGAAGCGAATCAACAGAAGATAAGTTGGAGCAGGAGGAATAATTTTTAAGTAGAGGGTATAGAAAAAGTTGTGGCCGTTATATTTTTTCTGAAAGTAGCCGTCATTTTTTTATCTAAACCTTGGGAGGTTAGAGATAAGCTGTCAAAGTGTAGGTAACATCAATTTTAGACCACTCAGATACCGGAGTGCACTTCCCTATAAGCCTACGACCTCCTTCCTTAGAACTTTCTGCCTTTTTTTTCCCCCTCCCTCCTGAGCAACTTTGCGCATGAGAAACTTTTTACTCTGGCAAAGTTGAGCGTTTTTTATTTACTTTTTTTAACCAGTATCAGCGGTCGGTGTTCTATTTATGTTCGTTTAACATTATTAATGCTAAATTAACTTTTTTTTAATGTATTTTACTTCATAAACATTCTGTACATAATATCGGATTTCTAAGTTATGTACCTTGAGGAATTCCTGATGTAACGTTAGCTGGCATGGTTCATGTATAGAGTTCAATGCCTTCGTCTTAATGTCTGGCATTAAATCCTTTTTAAAAATGCTGGTACATTTAGTAGTGGTATAGAAAATTGTTTTACGAAAAAATTAGTATTGAGTGAAAAAAGAAAAAGGATTCTATGAGTTGTAAATTTCAGGGCATATAAAACATTTATGTTAAATCTTTTAATGCATTTTGATAACTGGAGTGTGTTTTCTTTGATGATGTTGTTAAAAAAAAAATGAAGAAAAACTTATTCATAATTTTTCTAAATTGTAGGAGACCTCATTTCTCTCTTTCTTTCTTCTCTCATATCCTTATTCCCTAGTCAGAAAATAGCTTCTAACTCTATTCACTTATGTAGAGTATGAATTTTTCACCAAATAAAAATCTGAAGTACATTGAATTATTAAGCCAAAAATAAAGCCTGCAGGTGGATTTCACTCTTCTCTTTAACTCTAGCTACCAACAGATGTCGCCATGGTAGTAAGGTCTCTACTCTTTTACATAAACGATATCTTACCAATTTTTAAAAAATCGCCAAGAAAAAAAGAAGCATTTTATTAGAGTAGAAATAGAGAATTGCTGTTTGGCCTTCTCATAGGAATTGTAGATTGCTAAATACACAACCTAATAAAATTCTTATTTAAACGAGTTTTTGTAAACGAACGTATAATGTAGTAAAATTTTCAACTACAAAATAAAATATATGATATTTATATTATTATTTAATTTTTTATACCGTTACATTTTCCACTACCTTCTGAGTAATACAGGTGTTTACGGCAGCTTGTTTTTTTTGTTCACATGTAAGCGTAACATTTATTCTAATTTCCGACTCCAAGGAAAGGGTTAGTAGTACATATCCATTGGTGGAAGGGTAGAATTTTGATTATTGGAGGATACTAGGTCGAATTTTGAGGTACCCTCAGATGGGTCACGGATTGTTTTTATTCATTTTTTGGAATGTAGGTATGAAATGACTAAATGTCTCATAGCGCCGTCAATACTTGTCAGTACAGGTATCAAATAGTTTGTATATATTACTTGAATTGTGTGCGTTGCAGAGGAGTGAAACGTCCTTAAAGAGAATAAAATCACATCCGAAAGAGGAGGTGTATTTCGTAATAAAGGGGTTCAAATACAGTATAGTACACTTATACCTTGTTGGCCGGGACCTTAGTAAACATTGTCCGTTAAGTGGGGTTCCGTTAAGTTTCACTGCTGTTCAATATGCGTAGATTTGCACAGTATTATTTTATTAATTAATAACTTTGTATAAGTGTTTGGTTCAAACTATTTAAGTATATTAATGATTTAATAATATGAATAAAACGGTTCATTGGATTAATAGTAAATAAACAATATACGAGTTTCATTAAAACTTCATTATTCAATTAATATTATATTGTAATTTATATGAGAAATTACCCGAATAATCTGCTAATGGATGATCAATTAGCCAACTAAATTGTTTATAATTTGTTCAATTATTCATAGCTTATAAATTTAGTATACGGATGTTGATAACCATTAATAATACTGAATTTGATGATTTAATAAATGTAACATAATTTTAAATCAAATGGAATAAAAATTTAATTATTTAAATGTATGTATTGCTTATTGATTTTTGTTTTTTAGCACATGAAAATACTTAGCAGATTGTTGTACTATTTTTACAGATTTACAAAAATAAGGATTCAGATAGTTTAGAGGGATACTTATATTGTTATAATTGATGGACAATTTTTAAATAATCTTCATTTTTAAATATGTATATTTGGACTTTTAAATTACCAATAAATCAATTAATTACAAATCAAGCGGTCCTGGTTGTAAATGGTATAGTAGGTAGTATGAGATATATTTCTCCTACATATTTATATTATAAAAAAGTAACATAACATAACAATTTTTTTAATTCACCATCAGAGTGAAGGCAGGATGTTAAATAAATGAATAAAGAAATAATTAATTAGTATAATTGAGATGAAAAAACGGAGAGAGATGTTGAAAATTCGGGGAATGTAGGACAGTAAAAGTTATATAAAAATTAATTAATGTATTTATTTTCCTTCTCTTACCTCTAAAAGTAAAAATATTTAAATCAATTTCGTGTCATTATCCTTTAATTAGACTGAAATTATTAATAATAATTATATTTA
>NW_027109550.1:105614-127956 GCF_000696795.3 Halyomorpha halys
TACAACTCTATTCATCATGGTAAATAAATAGAGTTTTGATTACTACACTAATAATTGCCCAATTAGTGTAGCATCCGCCTTAATTTAGTTTTAACGTTTATTTTTCTGACGTTTCAAACCCATTATGAACTCTTACTAAGTACACGTTAGTTTCGATTCTGCTTACTACGTCCTAAACTCATTAATAACGTGAATATTCAAGATTAAATGTTTATTTAAGTGGGTCAAGAAAATTAAAATTGATTTTTTTTTTATCTAATGATTATATTGCCTAGAAGAAAAATGACGCAACTGTAAAACTAACTTTATTGTCTTGGTAGGATAAAAAATACATTTAATAAATGTTTTGGAATCCACAGAAATGTATTTAATTTTGTCATGGGAGGGAAGATCCGTCGTTCTAACCCCGGCTTATTTATCTTCCCCGCTGGCAGAATAACGAAACATTTTTCAGTTGTGATTTAAAAGAATGCACTCCCGGGGAAGCGATAGATCTTTCCTTTCAATAATTATCAGACTCTGTACGAAGGATTAAATGTTCTGATAAAATATCCAACATAATCTACATTCGATATTATTTTATAATTTTAATAAATTATTTGAACTAGATTTAATTTTTTTTTTAACGTTCATCTTCCTAAGTCATAACTGGTAGCGTTCAAGAAAAGTACAAACATACCAGAAAAACTATTAGTGAGCGACAGTTTACCAAACTTTGTTTGGCTTCTATTTTTGGGATGAGACGTTGGGTTCTACTAACTACTTTTTTTTTTTACTGACTACTTCGCTATTTTTGTACATTTCTTAACCACCACCCGTACCATCCCCTTCATCATCATCACATACGGTCAAATAATAATCTTCCGATAGTTAATTTTTAGTTCCTTAACTAAGTAATGTATAAAAATGTACAACTAATATTAAAAATTTTATATGAACGGAAGAAAATTAATTCGTGATTTTTCTTGAATTTTATTACTATCTAGATTTTTAAATATTGAAAGACTTATTGACAATTCCTCGGACGATGGTTCAAATATTTCTGTGGTTAAGATTATGGGAAAATATTAGATAGTATAATTCCAGTTTTGTTTTTTTATAGTTATAATTACATGAATGAAAAAAAAACTATCATTCTGATCATTACTTTTCATATTAATGACTATATTTTCCCAATAGACTAGTAAAACTCTGTGCCTATCCTCGAAAACTTATATTTGCAATTACTTCATAGAAGTAGTCATTCTAGTTTAGATTCTTAAAGCAAACCAATTTAGTTTTCAGGTTCAGGAGTTTAATGGAAGCAAGAGATGAGTAAATATGGTTGAGGTTAGCCAAGGAGTTTCCGACTTAGCCGAGCCTAACTTCCCCTCGCTTGGTTAAACAAACAACTCTCCGGTAAAAAGTTTCCAGTTTTAGCCCGTGAATAGTCAATTCGCCTTCCTTCGTGTTTCGTCGCTGCGGTAGCCAAAACCGCACGCACCGTCAGCGAAAGAGGTATATGCGCGTTTTAACTCTTCCCAGTAATTTGTAATTTGAAGTTTGAAGAGCATTTGTAATTCTTGGCTGAATCATTACTTCATGCGAAATATATTCTTATTAACTTTCTTATTCATTCAAATCATACAAACTTTTTAACTTGTTGCATTAAAGTTTCTACTTTTTGTACATTATTTTTTTTAGTCCATTTGCTGTTATATATTGGTTGATCTATAAGCACTTTTATTCTTCATATAAAGTTACTGAACGATTATTGAATATTTATTACAACTTACATTACAATAAGTAAATTTTCGTTTTTCTCATACTTTTTTTTTACTCTATAATTTTATTCCCATCAGGCAATTGAGAAGACAATAAGCAATTTGATGTACAGCCTATGAAAATGTCATGGGAGGAATAGGGCTAAGCAGTAACCAGCAAACTTCCTGCATGATATATATTTGGGCGAGATCCCTCATTCAGCCTTTTCCACGGATGTTATCGGGTAGGATCTTTGTGCTTATGGTATTTATGAGTGTTAAGATATCAGCTTAATTTGTCTTGGAATCGTCTGTAGTAATTTTTGTTTGTTAACAGTTGGCATATAAAGTCAGTGTTTAAAGTTAAGTTGTCGATGTACCAAGGATTTTTTGTCAAATTTAGGTTTTATATTGAATTGGACTTTACTGAAAACATATTACGATAGACTGGTCCAATATAAAAAAAAAAAAAAAATACAAGAATTCCAGTGTTGCTAACTGCCGTACAGACTGTGACGGAATTTATGTCGAGGACACATATCAGGTTTGTTGGCAGCCTTCAGTACTGTACGAACCCATCATTTAGGACATAGATGATGACTGGCATAGATAAGGAAGGCCACAAAGGTGACAGACACTCACAAACAGACTCAGACTTGACTTAGTACCAGTAACTAAATTATTTTTGAATCAAGAAATCCGGTGAGCCCTGTCACTCTCAGATTGACCCAAAATACAGCCTTTTCCAAAAGATCCAATTTCCTCAGTCCCCTCTTCAAATGCATTACCAATGCAGGAAAAGAAGCCGCCTTAATGACATCAACCCCACGCACCAATGGGTCTTAGAAGAAAAAACAAACAAACATGATATGTGTTTCATGTTACTCAATAAATATATATTTTATTCTATGCAATTTTTTTTTTATTAATTATGTAAAATGTAAGTAGTATAAAAACAGTTGTATTGTATAAGCGGGTATCCTAAAACAATATGGTATATATTGTACATTATATATTTATGCAATAAAAAAAACTTTTCTACTGTGGTTCCTCTACAGACTGTCCCAAAGGTAGTAATAGTAGAAGAGAAAAAGGCAATTATTTAACTCAATTTTTTAATTACTTTAATAAAAACTATAAATCAATTTATTTTAGCGAATATCACGGAAAATTTACTCCTACAAAGATAAACGTCATTAACTATTTTATAGACCATTAAACTAGCTTTAATTTGAGTGCTAATAGACATCTCTACGCCGAATGGTTTTTGAGATATGGATTTCTCGGGAATAGTAATAATATATAGTTTTCATAAAAGTAATCAAAAATTGGGTTGAAATAACTGTCTTTTTTTCTTCCCGGCTCTTGTACTATAAGGTTGTTAAAAGGTAAAAACAGTCTACGGTAAAATATGTAGAATACTTAAATTTTTTTTTTGTCAGATGTGTTAATGTTCAAGTAAAGCAGCGATGTGTTCGTGTTTTGTCTCATTTTATATTAGTAATTAAATATATTCCGTTTGGATTTTTTTTTCTGGGAATAAGATTTCATCTTCTGATTACATTATAAATAAATTGTGTTTCATTTATTTAAATTATTTAATATTAAATGGAGTACTAAAGGAGTAAGTAATAAGAATTCTTAAAGGGAATAATGAAATATGAAAAAAAAAATGTTAGAATCAAAAGAGAGTGCTTATGTAAATAAATATTTGCATAATTTGGATTATTCTGAGATAATAAGAATTCATGATCCAGGAGCTATCAAACCAAAATTCAATTTTGTAGAAAGGGCCGGTCCTAACCCCTTTGTCTCTGCCTCTATCTTCAGTAAACAGAGTTCGCAGCAGTAAAATATTTTTATTTCTTTTCCACTCGGGGCTGGGATTATTTGACCGTTTTGCACCTAATCGTAGTATTTACATGAAAATATTTTTATTATTTTTTAGATTTGTTAATTTATGAATTATTAATGAAATTTAAAATTATTTGAGTAAAATAATAATCATTAAAGAATATATTATTTAAAAATAGTAATACTAAAAGGGTTATAATAATATAGATTATTAGCAATATTCAATTTTTTTTTTATTTTAGTTTGCAAGTTATATTATTTTTAATGGTTTTATTCATTAACTACTTTACTTTTTATAAATATTTTTATTAACAAAGGGTAATCTAGTAATCTGTGATTAGTTTTCCTTAAACCATTGATATTTTGAGAAGTCTGAATTTCCTATCATAAATTTGGGTTACGCAACTGGAAGCAAATCTTAGCTTATTAACCAGTCATTTATCGCTAGGTCGATTTTAACACGGACGGCCGCGCTTGGGACTTTTTCTTTATTTCGAGCTCTTCTTTTTTTTTATTTAGAACTCTTTTTTTAACGCATTTTTTAAGATATAAACTTTTGATCTAGATGAGGTTTATTTAAGCATAACAAACAAATGATAAAAATAATTATTTTGATACAAGAGAAAACTAGCTTTAAAAAATTAAAAAACAAATATAATTGTTAAATAGTAATAAACATAAATGATATTTTAAGAGGAACAAAGTTATAAACAGAATAAAAATAAAGATATATCTTATTGTTAGAACATAACACTAATCTTTAAAAAAAAAAAAAAAAAAATGCTCAGTCTGAAGAAATCTGTTGTGCACAACTGGTGCAAGTGAACACCTTATGACTGGAACATATCGGTCTTTTACACTGGTGACAATTCTTTTTTGTTTTTTATACGGTCTCCTGAGACAGAATGCACAAAACCCCTCCGTAATAGAGGGTCTGGCACAGTAATGAAGTGAAAATATGAAAAGATAAATTTTTGTTATAAGGACCACCGTAATATACACATATAGTATCGATATATAATTCATAGTATACGTACCTAATGAAGTTCCTGCCTCTTTAAACATACTTTTCCCTAGTTCTGCTATTGTTTTCCTCGAGAAAAAAAGAATTATGGATTAAATACACTTGGTGCACGTGAGAAAAATTCTCAAAACTTTAATATTTTTATTGCAGGCTTAGTCGCGCGTGTGATAATGTCTCGTGAGAAGGGTATATTGTCAGGGAGGGTGGGCTGGACGCTTATTCAGAGCTGCTAGAGTGCTGGGAGGGGGGGGGGAGTACAGAAGGAAGAGACTGTGAACTGCAAATTCCAGGAAAATGGAAACCACTGTCTCCCTCTAGCAGCACCCATACCTGAAAAACTATTAACGTGTGAGATTCTCACACAGCGACCAATGACGGGTTAAACAAGTAAGTTTAACTAAGACTGATAAAAAAAAGAGAAAAATAATTTGTTTGTTTTAACTTGATAACTTAAAGAAAAACCTGTCTGATTTGAAGAAAAAAAAATTGTTTGCCTGAGATACATCATTTATTCAGAAAGGCTTTGTATTTATTACTTCAAGCTACCACATATAGGTACGGAGCGGTGAGCAGACACCTCAAGCAGTATGGAAAATAATAATCAATACAACTTCAGACATCCAGAAGCAGATTGAATACAATAACATTATTGAACTGCCAGAAGTATTGGACCAAGAGACTATTCAGCATAAAAAAAAAATATTCTAACAAGCAAATTATTTTGATAGCAAAGGGAAACAAAACTGGAAATACAACTTACTTGGAAGTATTTTTAAACTTAATAACTCTCTTGAGACACATTTCTGAGATGATCACTAAAATATTTTTGTTAATTTTCAATGAAACGTATCCATGAGAGCGGGTGAGGCCGCGATGTGCTCTAGTACGTGTATAAATATATAATTTTCACTGACTACTTCGATTGGTTTCGATAAAATGTTCGTGGTTTTTCAAAGGTTTTTTACACCTGGGCTGTTCAGCCCAAAGTACCTCCTTGCTCACCTTACTCCATGTCTCTTTACTAAACTATAAAAAAAAATCAAGTTCTGTTTTTAGAAAAAATGGGTTTTATAGTTTGGGCAATTTTGATATAAGTATCAAAATTACAGCCTTGCAGAGACTTTTGTGTTGAAGATGACAGATATAAAGAGAAAGGTAGGTGTACAGGTTTTTTTATGATCCCCTCCTGGTCATTTCTGACATACGGTGGGGAGGGGAGTATCTAGAGGTGGCTAAGATATAAGAAATTATAACCATGGTTTTCCATGTTGTGAGACCGCCAAGAAATGAAAAAAAAAGTACACCACTTCCCCCAAAATGCCGCTAAGACCTGCGCCTCAACCACCTGAGCATCGAACCGGTAAAGCTGTATTCATATTCAAATCTTCAACACTTGTTTATGGCTCACGATATAAGAAGGTTGAATACCTGTGGTCCATGCCCATCTGTTTCTAACTAGAAGACTAGAATATCATCTATGTCATTAACAAGTTTCATTTCGCTTTACAACTTCTCAAAATATTCCAAGGAGACTTTAATGAGTCGTGACAAGACTAAGTGATAGATCGGGCAATGGGATAGAAGTCCATTACCAGAGGGTACCTGGAGGTAACTTTAGGTATTACCCGTGGTTAGCGACCAACAGATAGGACAAAAATTAACAGAATCGTCAAGGGGTGGGTAATGGCTGGGGGCACGCGACTATGCGTGCGTTATCTCCAGTTCATTCCAGCGGACCTTCAACTTTAATTGCCTCCGTTATGTGTGGCAACGGATCTGAGTTCGAAGGATTTTTATCAAGATTCATTTATTTCTGTACGTTCTTAGATTTCTCCTCAGCCCTGAGTTGCAGAATCTATTTTAATCCTCGCGTGATCTGTATTTTAATAGAGACCATTCTAAGATAAGGCTATCGACAAGTGTATTACGGATCCTTAAAATCGCCCTGGCACGATATAATGTAATTGTGAGCGATTTGTTATGTAGGGTCAATGAATTATGCCTATGCATCTGCGTGTGCATGTATTTAATTTGTTTTGTAATATAATTATAAGTGAATAAGTAAAAAAAAAAACAATACTGGGTAAGGGGGTGAAAAAACATCCTGCACTATGAAGCATTTAAACTAAGGAATATTTTGTATAATTTAATTATTGATGTTTATCTCTCTTGTACTGTTTTTTAAAACCTTATTTCTGTTTAATTAGTATTTTTCATATTACTTCTAAATTTTAAACTTAACAAGGTCCAATACTTCTATTAGATAATCGGTCAATTTTACTTTTTTGTGAACTTTCATTTTATTGAGTCAGTTTTTGAAGAATTATAGTCAGTTTTTGGAATTGGTTTTATAGGATATAAATAAAAAGGAAAGTATGTACATTAAATAATAAATTTGTATTTGTTTTTTAAAAATTCCTTGTTTTTCCGAATCGATGAGCCATTTTCAATAAAATCTGAACATTTTGACCTTTACCTGAAGGAATTCTAAGAGACGCTAATTTAGAGAAAATTATGAGTATTTGTATAGATGTATAATTTACCGTTGAAAAGTGGAAGGTTTTAGAAAAATAATTAGAAATAAAGAAAAATATCTGAGAAGAAATTAAGGTAAAATCGTAAAATATTTATCATCTTACCATATATTCATAAACTAAAGTTTTCGTGTTTCCACGGTTGTTATGATTGTAATAGTTGTAAAATATTGGAAATACAAGTATTGCGATCATATGGTTCTCAGTATTCCTACTTGGGCAGAATACTCTTTCCTGGTCTGTGCACAGCTCCAGATTATTCTTTAATTATTGATAAAATACTTTCTCTTTTTTTTAAAAGTCATCTCTGAGGAAGAAGGTTTACTTTCTTCCAGATATGAATTTCAAGAGAAATCGTTTTACCATTTTTAAATAAAATCATAAATATCAAATAAATATATAAAATTAAAAAAGAAAATGGTATAAAATTTCATGAAAGATTAAAATTTATAAGAGAGAAATGCTTTATGGGTTGCAAATACATTGGGTCGCTACAATACACAGCGAACCCATCAATCCATAATTGGACCTATATACACAACAATATATTAACATTTTTAGTTTTTCTAACAATTATCATCAATAGGCTGAATACAATTTTTTTTCTTAACCAAAAATTATTTTTCTCCCTTTTCTTATTTCTTTCGCATATACATATATTAGTTTTCCTCCTTTTTGCACAAAGCCAAATAACAATTTAACAATTACATCCAATTCATTATTCCCTCTGTTTTACTCCTTCATACCTCTCCTCTCCAGTGATCCGCAACATTCTTTCCATCAATCAAAGCACTTTTGTTAAAAAAAAAATTAAATAAATTTAAAAAGAACTAATACATAAATTTAAAAAAAACAACAACATATAAATGAATAAATAAATTATAAGACACAAATAAAAAATAATTTAACAACGCATAGTATTTTTTTTAAATTCACTCAGGCTTCTGGCATCTTCTCAGAAACATGGATAAAATAAAGCATTCACATTTATTTTATTATTCAACTATTGAAATCATCGTACTTAAACCGTAGATATATTATGTAAACGTAGAAAACTCAACTGATTGTGTTTAAATTTTTTAAGTTGAAATCTTTTGTTACTTTTATTTCCTTTTATTACGTGTAATATATTTTGTAAATCTCTTATCTATTATTACTTCCAATGACTTTAATCGACAGCTGAGTGAGTAACAGTCTAGACAATTCGTCAGACAAAATAACGAGTTCTGTGCTCGCGTGTGTAACGACACTCTAATTGGTCCAGAAATATTTTTATAGATTGTTAAACATACATGCTATGATCAATGCTTAAGATAAATTGTTATTTACTATATATAACTAAAAGTATTAGATATCGTTGAGTTCAGAATTCCAAAGAGAGTAATAACTATTTTTTTCATGTTATTTGTGGAATAACACAGAATAAGTAAATATTATTTTTGAAGTTGAAAGGTACAGCGTTTTTGGAATAGAAGGTACAATAGAATCCCATAAAGAACCAGTTGGTCTATTTCAATGGATCGTAAATCGCAATTATCGCTTTTTACTTGATATATATTTTGAAAATTAATTTGTTTCAATATCTTAGAAATCTTTTAAAAATCTTATCCTACCTCAAGGACAAAAATATAAGTTACGATAGTAACTAGGGAATATAAGTTACAATAGAATTCCATGAAGAACCAGCAAGTTACAATACTAACTAGAGAATATATGTTACAATAGAATCCCATAAAGAACCAGTTGGTTATATTTCAGTGGATTCAGTGGAAGTCAAAATTATCGCTTTTTGCTTGATATATATTTTGAAAATTAATTTGTTTCAATTTCTTACAAACTATTTAAAAATCTTATCCTACCTCATATTTTCTTGTAAATGTACTTTTTATAATTTTTTTTTTTTACCTTGTTTTACAATTTTATTGGAGACATTGTAATATTATTCAATAAAATATCCAAATAAGTAATCTCTTCTATGTACAATTCACAATTAGTCTAGGTATATTGTGCTCTTTACTAATTCGTTTCACCATCGAACCTTTACAATGAGTAGTTTAGTTGTTCAGTTTATTATTATTACGCGTAAGATCGTTAAAATAATCATTGGGTGATCTCCGTGCTAAAGTGTTGTTAATGATGTTAAATTTAACATTAAGGTGATAATTACTCAAACGGGCCTAGATACCATGACGACGGTAAAAACGCATCGACCAAAAAAGATTTCACTCTCCCGAAAATTAATTATTGTTAAAGCTTGAATCAGTATAAATAGTTGACTGAATGCAATGTTGAATTATGCAAAGGGACAATTTATCAGGAGGTAATTGGCTGATTAAATATGGAATGCTTTTTGGTTTATAAGGTTTATTTCTCTGAAATAATTCAGTCAAAAGAGCAATTTCCAGGCTCTCAGATAGTTCAAATAACGTTGTTTGTAATGAATAGAACGCTGAATTGTGTTGTCGTGTCCCTCTGATTTTTTCATTCGGATTTCTGGTGCTGTTATTTCCTATTAGGTACTAAAGCAGTATATTTCTTTCTATAATATAAATTAATACAAACGTATCAGTAACTCTACTAGACAACTAGTGAATAAAAATAAAAAACATTTTTCAATTTATTTGTTTCTTTAAATCAGTTAAAATTAGCGGTATTCGAAGAAAAAAAAAAATCGTTTATTTAGATTTTATAAAATTTGGACCCCTTATATTTTTTTCCGGATTTTCTTTTTAGGAAGTTTGATTATATTATTTTTTTTTAAATTGTTAAGGTGAAAAAACTTTCAAGATAAATATAATCTGTTCTATATTTTTCATTGTACAACGTTTTGGATCAATAGTCCAATATACACCTTCACAATCCAAAAAATAGGTTATTTTTATCAACAATTTTCATCCATGTCATATATGTGTATTTGTAATTCTTGTAATTATATTTACCCCATATTTGTAATATTTTCAATCTCTCTATTGAAATCATGTCATCTATATATCATAGTTATACACTTCATTATTTAATTTATTTTCCTTCATTATCGGTGTATTCGTCTCTCTCTGTAGTACAAACCAAGGCTATTTATTGGACATTACCTCTTAGGACCATATCAACCGTCCAACTGTTTGTTATACTCCCTATTAATATGTCTAATTTTAATTTATTGTGTAATTTAAATAAAAATTTATGATTGGACTATTTTATGCTCACATATTTTCTCTGATTTTTTATCTTTATATAGCTAATCTATTTATAATATAGGCGTAATGTCTATTTAAGTGCTTTGTGTCTGTTTTATAGCTTACTAATATTTAATATTTTTAGTTATATGGATTGCTTTCAGAAATCTTCTGGTTTTAATGTTTTGTGCTATGTATACTATTGTGGAATTTTTAAAGTTGAAATTATGCTATAATGTTATGCTGTGATAAGCCAGTGCAATGCAATTTATTTTTTGGACATTTTTACAGTTAGTTTTGGGTTGCTTGATCCTGGTTTCTAGTTTTTTGGATGTCTTTCCAACATATATTTTCTCACGATTTTCACAGTCTATCTTGTATCTTGTATACAGCATTTAACTTTTCCATTTTATTTATTTTGGCTTTCATATTGGACAGTTTGCTTGGTAACTTATTGTTATTGTACAGACCAGTTCTAATATTTATATGATCATATTCAATTAATGTTCTTTTTATTTTATCAGTTAGGCCTGGTATGTATTGTAGTGTTAAGAACTTTTTATTATTATCATTATTCGATTTATTGCTTTTTCCTTTTTCGAGCACCATTTTTTTGCAAATCGGTTTTTGGGATGTAAATAACAAGAACAATACGTATTATAATTTAAAATTCTGTACTAAAATGACAAAATATTATAAGTCACATTCTAGGATCTTCTTCGTCGATGTTAAGGAAGCAAAATTTGCTCAGTTTTTCTTAACTTATGACAATTCGTAACATCCACTGTATCGGATATTGATGTTTTTTAATAAAAATATTTTGGAAAGATGTAACTGACATTACATTTTGCTAATCATAGAAATGAGTCAAATCAACGTAAAGTTTTGAATTTTAACCTTATTCTTAATCTTTGAAGGTTTTCTTCAATCTCTATTGAACAGAACAAAATGAAGTGTCATTGGGTAGATTTGTGCAGCCAGTTAGTGGTATCGGCATCGAACCTTCAGATTCACTAAACCTTTATTACTATAATCAGACTTCAAGAATTCTTTCAACATGTCTCCAGAATGAAGCACTATTTTTTTTTTCTGGTATAGGTATTTTTTAAAAATTATAATATAACACACCCTAAGCAACTATTTCTTCCAAACCAATAATGTGAATACAAAACAGTGTTATTCAATTTGAATAATTTGACGATTAGTAATTAGCCCGAAATATAATATATAATTCCATTATTTGGCTCTTAATTAAAACGAGTCGGCTA
The DNA here is from genome assembly GCF_000696795.3 of Halyomorpha halys. NCBI lineage: Eukaryota > Metazoa > Arthropoda > Insecta > Hemiptera > Pentatomidae > Halyomorpha > Halyomorpha halys. Next base: position 117,210 of record NW_027109550.1, read on the forward strand.
ATTTAAGGGAGAATGATATTTCTAATTACAATTAATCGCATCAGCCGGCTACTACAAATTCAAGCAAATTATATTATCAGTTAATTACGCATTTTAGGATCGTTGATGATAATGGATGTAATTAATTTCCAATAATTTTGTTTAAATTGATTAGCATGATTCTATACTTATCCATTGAGTTCAATTTATTCACTTCTAATGAGGGGGGGGGGGCGGAGAGGGGCTTAGGGGCTTATAGATTTATTGTAAATAGAGCCTGGATTCCAGAGTATTTGTGATTTTTTTTTTTAATAAGGGCTCATATTCAAAATAATTTATAAAATTCCAATTATGCAGAGTAGTTTTATACTGTTTTTGAATATACGAAATATCATATTTTTACTGTGATAGTTTAGAATATTTCTGCTTTCAATTGTAAATTGTCAAGCTTTATGTAAATAAAAATTATTGATGCTATAAAATTATATAAGGACAGTTGCAGCGATATTAGATAATCGTCTTGTCGAAGCCAGCTGAACAATTCCATATTTCAAAGTACCTTTCCTTGTTATTTTTGAAAAAATTGTATTGAATTTTATTATTATAGAAAATATTTTAATTTAATTTAATAAATATATTTTTTAAATAAATTTAATTTAATTTAAAAAAAAATAATTTTCGCCAGGTTCTGCTTGTATAGGTAATCGTAATTAAAATATTGAAAAAAAAAAAAATGAAAATCTTTAAAGAACGAACTATTGCATAAAAAACAAATAACAAATTATGTATGTATATATATATATATATCTTAGATAAAGTATATAAAAACAAAGTAAAAGCAAAGTATATAGGGTTAGTAGTGTTTGTAAAATGAAATAAGATAAATAGAATTTCATAAAAATGAAATAGTAGAGAAAATATTCAAAATTAATCATTACTAACTAAATAAATCAAATAAAAGGCTTCTTTAACAAACAAACAAATATTTCTGAAAAATAATAAATGATGACTCCTGCTCGGTGAAACTAATAATGTCTATTTGCCGGACTTGTTAATGATGAATATGGACAATGACGGCAAAGTATGACCGTAGAAAATAGCAAACAGTGTGCGACAATAGCTGGTGGCTGCTAAGAGACCTTAAAGCGGACTGGTTATATAAACATTTATATATAAACAGCGCTTATGGTGTTGTTGCGGACAAACAGCGTACCAATGACTTTCTTTACAATAATTACAATAAAATAATTACGTGCCCAAACAAAAGTAATTCTTTTTTTTTTACACTGCAAGTTTTCATCAAGGGTAAAATAAGGCGATACAGAGAAGGTGAATCTAATATAAGAGTATAAAAGTGACATGTAAAGTTAACTAATGTAATTGCAGATGCATAGAAAGACGTAGATATAAACAAATTAGCACAAAACAAAAAAAAATATATGGAAGTTAAAGTTGTATATCAAAAAGATATATTAACTAAAATAGTAATGGGTTGTGGATATCTTTTTGATATACATCTTTAACTTCTATACAACTTTGATTTATGTTTTATGCTAATTTGTTTATATGAATGACTTTTTATGTATGCACCTGTACGTCTGTTTTATTTACAAGTCACTTTTAAAACGTTTCTCATTAATCAATCTCAGACAATCTCATAATTCATATAGGGTCAATCATTTATATATAATAAGATTGACTTTGGATTTTTTAATTTATTTGTTTGTAACGCTTACAGTGAAGCAATAACATTCATTTCATGAAGCGTGAAGTTTACTTAAAATCTGAAAATCGCAATGGTGACATAAAAGAGTTACATCTCCCTTATGGGATGTAGAGATCGTAAGTAAAAGATTGACGAGATAATTGCCAATCAAAATTCTTTTCTTATTTCAGAAATATTTAAATATATTGAAAGTTGCGGTTTAATTGCAGCTAGGGAATAAGACAGTCTGGAAAAGGGATGAATGGTTCGTTAGGAGGGGCAATTCGTTAGGGCTTGTCAATTGGAGGGATTGACTTCTCCCTGACAAAGAAAGAGCCCTCCCAAATCCAGGACCACTTCTTCCATCTCTCATCTCCGCTGCAATTATAGGATAGGGATTCTTTCTTTTTCTGTGTTATTGTCTGAATTTGCGATGTACCTTACATAAAAAAAAAATATATTTTTGTTTAGGAAGTAATTCAATTCTATATGATGATTTAGTAATCATTGCATCAAAAGCAAGAAGTTGTACGATCTATGGGTAAGCCTGCTAACTAGACGCCAGTTAACCTAAACAAAATTGCAAGAAGTGAAACAACAGAAGAACTAAGCTCAGAATCGGATAATTTTCTTCTTTGTAAAAGAAAATACAGTATAGGATAGTAATTTCTCACTAGCACCAAGCAGAGGAAGAAGGAGTAATCATGTATCCGTGAAATTAGTTTTCATCCTCAAGCAGTTCCATAGATCACCGATCCTTGCCTTTAAAAATCATCAGTTATTTGTCACCTCTCATTATCTGCCACTCCCCCATTTTGATTACGGTTACCAGGCTTACTGATGAACTTGAAGGGTAATAAAAGAATTTTATGAATTACTTTATAAGATTTATCATTAGGATTACCAGACGCAGGCATATTTCTGGCTTTTGTACGGAAGTAAAGCGATATTATACTTCCATAGTTTCCCAAATTAATTAAAATAGTAAATCTTTCTATATTACTTAACTCCTTACCTTGCGTTCCTCTATTCACTCCTTGAACACCATAACAATACAAAATAATATTTATAATCCATCACGCAGAACAGCTTCTTTTGTAATCTCTTTTCATGTTCGTTCTTCCACGAAACCACTGAAAATAACATTAGTTGTTATTGCTCTAAGCCACAAATTTAAATTATGGTTAACAAGTACCTTCCTACTAGGTTTCAAACGTCCTCGCGCGCAGTATTGAGGCTTTCAGACCGAACCCCATAGCTTTGGTGAAGATGTCGACTATACCCCACGTGCGTCGTTCCGGAAACTGCCGAGCACGTAGTAACGACCTGTACCGCGTTTGAACCCCTAAGGAACACCCTCCGGGCGAAGACGTGCTCACTGAGATCTACTCTCCAGTTTCTCATGAAAGAAGATAACTACCTGTACTTTGAAGCGTTCGTGTACGGGTGGTAGCACTGTACTTCAACCTTGTTACTCTTAGAAGAAGGCAGGTGAAACGTTTTGTTATAAATTTTAATCGAAATTGTTACTGCGCTTACTGCTTATGGAAACTACATGAATGATCAATCGCTTGCTGCCAGTAGAAGTAATATCAAGAAGTTGTACTCACTGTTCTGGAACATACATTTTAATTTCATTTCAAGTAAACCACAATGGTTCTTATTCATCCCTCTATTCTCAGTCAACTGGTGTTCCTCAAGGTAGTATCCTTGGTCCCATCCTCTACACCGTCTATACAGCTGACATTCCAACCAATCCTAACACGTTCCTCTCCACGTATGTCGGTGACACATGTGTGCTCGCAGTTAATAATAACCCATTAATTGTATCCCAAACTCTCCAATCCCATATCACAGCCCTCGAAGAATGGTGTCGTAATTGGAGGATTAAGATAAATGCCAACAAATCCCATCAAATCACCTTCACTCTTTGCCGTGAACCTACCAATTGCGCTACTGTTTCATTTAATAATGTTACTTTTACCCCTGGCGAACAGATACTCTACCTAGGACTACATTTGGATAAACGATTAACCTGGAATCCTCACACAAGACTGAAATACAAGAAACTGCACGCCGATTTCGACTATTATAGCACTTATTAGACAAACGGTCTAAACTTCCAACACATTGCAAAAGACTGATCGGCATGCCTGTAATATGGTCAATCTGGACATATGGAGTTGAGATTTGGGGCTCTACTTAACCTTCGAATTCCTCTCGTATTAAATCCTCACAATCCAAAATCCTTCTTAAAATCCCCAATGCTCCTTACTTTGTCTCAAATAAAATCATAAATAAAGACCTTAATGTTCTGTATGTAACCGATCTACCCCGAACCAGATATCACTCCTTTTATATCATATTATATTATAAACTCCCTAACCATTGAAACCCCCTAATTTCTAACCTTACATCCTCTTCCATTCCATATAATCCTTCGTGACGCTGAAAAGAAGATGGCCACGAGACCAGCTAATGTAAGATTTCATTAGAGTGCTACCAATGGGTAGTTGCTCGATACGCCTGTAACACTCCATCAAAGAGATCAAATTTACTGAATGTCTTATGTGATATACGGTTGTAAATTTCAATAAAGATATTTAAAAAATTTGATTTCCTCTTCCACCATACTGTCGATGACATTTTGCTATTTTGACAATCTTCTAAGGTTGAATCGATTTCTTAGAAAAATTAATAAATAAATTAATTAAAAATATCCTTTTAACTTGATACGACGGCTACATCGATTTTGGAGACAATTTTAACCCTGTCGATGGTACTCGCTACAGAGTGCTTAGGCGATTATTAGCCGTTTCTAGAACTCGATCCAGGGGTTCGTGAAGAGGTGGGAACACCTGGGCTCTCCGAGGGGATTGCCTTCGATACCGTTTAGTCTAAAAGCAGGAGCATTTCACACGAGTGCTTCGCAGTAGTAGGAGCTCTAGCGGGCTAAAGTGGTCCGGGCAATTTTTCTAATTGACACACACTCTAAGGCTACTCCGGCCCAAACTCGATTAATCTGCAGGAGAAGGAACTTAAATAAAGTGCTTCCTGCTTTTTCCTCTACTTGTATTATGGTGATTTCATTTGTAACTCTCAATGGAGTGAGTCCCTTTTATTTTCCCTGACTGTCTATTGTCAGTTCACACATTTTACAGAATAATGACGCCCATTTGCGCTCAATAGATAGCATGTCATCATAATTCTGATTACTTATATTTATACACTGAATATTGTTTATAACGATATCGAGTCCGTCAAAATACCGGTTATAGCCATGAGTATTTTCTCTACCGTGGTTATCAAAGTCTTAGCCATGTGTTTTGTAGCTGGTATAGCAACCATGGTTATAAAGAATAATTGGCCATAATAATTTATTTTGATCATCCATCGAGCAATAAGATTGGTTTTAAAGACAGCGTCTCAGAAATTCATGAGACATTGCAAAGAAGGCAGTCATTTTTCTATAGATATTTCTTTTAACTTAAACCAATACTTTGAAGGAAGAGAGAATTTATTTCCATCCAGTGGAATTTTAACCTTTAGGTTTTATTGTTTCCTTTAAAAAAGGTTGTTTTTATTTTATTTTAAGGCAATCCACAGCAAAGGTGATGTTTGCCTACTTACCTACAGGTGACCAACCTATTTTAACCATGGTGGGAGGTCAAGTTTTTCATTTTATGGGACCACCACTTAATAAAAAAAGTCAGCGTCCTCAGGCTGGATTCGAATTGGCGCCGCCTGCAGATCTCAGAACCTAGGCCTAACCAACTGAACTACAGACGGCCCTAAAAAATGTTTCAACATGTCTAAAACGTTTACAGTTGAAAAGTTACAATTTTACAGTATTTTTTGTTGCAACGAAGATCACGTTAGGGTTAGGTAAAGGATTGAACATAAGTACCACTAACATATCATCAATTTGGAAAAATTAGAATTGTGTCGAGTTTTGTAGAAAATGATTATTTGTAAAAAAATAAGGATTGGAGTTGTTTACTTTTTTTAATTTTGAATGATATATGCAAATAAAGGATTGTTATTGTTATGATTGCGTTGTGATGCATTGGACTAAAGATCTATTGACAAAATCCTTTCATAAATCGTTCTGAAATTATAATTTGTTGTTTGCAAGAACTATGGATGAACGATTTAAATGGCGATCAAAACTGTATATTTTATATACTAGTATGTTTTAAAATAATCCAATACTTCATTGTAAAAAAATTGAAAATCTCACTTCAATATTCTGATCAGATAAAGAAGAAACAGTTTTATGAACAGATTTTTTAAACTAAATATTTAATATTGTTATAACAGTGTATATGGTTTAATCACCAATTAACTTCTAGGCCAGATCCACTAATTTACTATGAATAAATAAAATATTTTTTTATCAAAATATTGCTTTGAATGTTTAAGGTGGGCTCTCATTAATGTCCATTATTCAAGGTATAAATAGAAACATTTTTAATTTCCTGAATGAGGTGGAGCTGACCCCACTAACCATAAATTAATCTGATCAAAAAAGTAACTGTCACAATTATACAGTGACGGATTTGAATAATTTAAACAAAAATACGTTGAATTTATAAATAAATATTGGAAAATTAATAGATGTAATTGAGTTTAGCAAGATGATCCGGGTGGTGGTCAAGAAAGATACAAAATAGCAAAAAAAAAACGTATTAGTTACCTAATAAATACATAGTTTTTAATATCTTTGCTATTTATAATTATTTATTGTATATTGCTTTTTTAGTACTTTTATTGACCTCCACCCGATCATAAGTTTATAAATAACTTGAATATGTATTTCCATTTTAGCTGTTGCTGGGTATTTATTTATTTGTATTTTTTTTTTTTTACAGGTGAGTCAAATTATTTCTGTATTAATAATGATTGAAATTTTCCTTCGACATTTCGTAAGTATTTTTTCTTATTATTGGATACTAAATTTTTGTTTTTTTACAGTTTACTAAAAGTCAACTGTTTATATCTCTAGGGTATTGCGGGTATTGTATAGCCATTACCCCATGTTCATATTCCACATCAAGTTCATCATATCGTTATAAATTTCACTATATAAATATTCAACTATATAAATAACTATATAAAATGTAAAAAGTACGGATGGAGAATGAAATCAGTGTCACCTTATGTATTTGAGGGGTTCCGTAATAGAGTGTTTCAAATCCAATAGATCTATACCTTAATTGGAATATTTGTTATTGAGGGGAGTTAGTTAATAGCAGTTAACTGTATAATTAAAAATTATCAAGCATCAAAATGATATAAGGAAAAATAACAATCAACAAAGTAATCTCCTTTAATTTGGGCGTACGTTGACTTCAAAATTACTAAATTTTTAATTTTCAGTATTAATTCATATTTTGGCAAAAATACATAAACAAACGGTTAGCTAATCGAGGGGATAAATATAGATATACAGAATCTATATTAATTGTTTTCAATATAATTAATTATTTAAATTTAATATAATAAGATATAGGTGTGATTTGTACAGATTTTTATTAGTAAAAGATTACTAATTTTTTAATAAGGAATGAAAAAAGTTTCTACTTTCTTGTGCCAGATTTATATTATATTATTACACAAAGGAATAGAAAAATTAATTTTATAAATTATTTCAAAACAATATCGACACATGACATAATTTAGCACTTCATATATTTTCCTAAGCGTTTAAGTGATATTTATATTTGTATGAAAAATGCACTAATTTATTTCTAGACATTAAGGTTACACTGTTAAACTGAACAGTTATTTTTTTAATTTCTTCTTAAATAAATCTTAATCTTTAATTATTTTAACTTATGTCATATAGTTATTAACCCTAAATACAAATACAATTAAAATTTATAAATAGAGCTATTATTCAAATCAATTAATATTGGAAGGGAAAATAAAAAGTATGATAAAAAATATCTTGATGCTCAGTTAATATAAAATGCAACCATATGTCGACATTTCGAGATTTTATAGTTTTCTTGGTCATGCCCAACAGTAAATAAAAAAAGGTTATTTGAAAAAAAAAATGTCTAAACTAATTATAAAACACTAAAATGAACAGAATAAAATTAAAATTATCAGATAGAAACATTACTTTGTAATTGTTTTATAACTGATGTTTTCTACCTAACTAAAACTAACAAGCAAAGGTTATGCAATACACTGAACTGTGAAATGGAGTATTTTATATATATTTATTATTAGTGTTGTTAATCGTGTCTTATGTGGTTCTGAGGTTAGAGTAAAATGAATTTAACTTTTTCATAACCGATTTTTTGTTAATAACCTATTCTTATACTATGCTTATATCTTATACTTATGCTATGCTGTTTATTTCTTCTTAAAATTTTGACTTTTATATTTTATTCTTCGAGGTGCATGATTTTGGGGGATCAAATTTGATCTTGAACTATTTTGATAAAACACGCCAAGGCTACCCATCAGGGTCTATATAGTTATTATCCGTTGAATGATTCCTCAAGAAAAATGTTACGAATTTATACAATACGTTGAGGTTTTAGTTAAGAAGGAGTAAGTATAATAAAATGTATAACCTCGATAAGTACGATCATGATTTCGTCAATATGATTTTTATACTATTGTATACAAAAAAGAAATTTAATTTAAAAATACTCTGTAATTTTAAAAAAATAATTAATTTATAGTTAATTCTTACATGCATATATACATAAAATACACAATGCATACTTCATCTTTACTATACAGTTTCATTAATGGTCTAATGTACTCTATAATATAATATGTATCAACATTTCCCCGAAATAAATTACCTACAAGTTTAGCTCTGCAATTGTTTCATTTTATATTTGATGATTTTTGCCCATTATAGAGGAGTCAAAAATGACGATAGGAAATAAAATAGAATTGAAAATAGGGACATCCCATAATTGAGTGGTACATTAAATTTGTACCTTTTAAAATTGTTGGTTAAAAGAGAGCTCGGTTATGAAGGGGTGTCCGTTAAGAGAAAGTACACTGTATTTTATGATAAATCATAATCATTTAAAAAATATGATTATTAAATGATGAAGCTGTTGAATTAATTTTTATATCTTTTACACATTAAATTTAGAGGAAACTACGACAAAAGCCACGGTGCTCTTCTGCTAACGATAATGTTTTATGAATCTAGCTAATGATTACTTTAGCAGACAGGACCTACTAAAGCAAAATGATATTTAAAAATCAAACAATGTATCCTGCTAATATATATCTATCGGGAGAGAATTCAACAGATACAATAGATAAACTAGAGTAGTGCCGAAAAAATAATACAGATTGATATTTAAATTCCTCTTCACCACAACTATATTATTAATTACTACTGGGAAGTTTAATAGAACAGAGTGAACAGTGTCTGCACATGAGAGTTAATTGATATTCCAATGTATATTTATTAGTTGGCATTGTAGACTCTGGAGCTATTGTAAGCGCGATTCACAATAACAATGTGGTCTTACCGCACGGACTGCTCTGTTATACAGGTTTCTAATGGGTTGTCCGCTGGACTTGCCTGTACCACCATCCCTCAAATGTTTAAATAGTGACATCTCAACCACAGTTCTATTCTCATTTTATAGTTAGGAAATTATAACTATTGATATCATGAATTAAATTAATTATAATTATTTGTGGTAAACAACTTTAATTATAGTTGTTAATTGAAAAAGAAGTTATCGAGAGTTAAAGGAGCAGTGATCTGCAACTTGAGAAACCCAACCACAACCCGAAGACTTAAGCGCAGACTGCTGAGGGATTTCCTATTATAAGTTCTATATTTATCAGTTCTGTTATTGTCACTCTAAAATTATTATTTTATTTTCTCTCTTCGTCTAATTCTTAAATTAACTTTCTTTTTTTTTCATTGGAAGTCAATTATTTATTTTGTTAAATCCATAAATGTCATTGTTTTTGTTAATTTTTTTAATAATTTTTTTTTATTTATAACTTTGTAAATAGTCAGGGGAGTCTTTTGTATGAGACTGTATTCCTCATAGGGAGCGCGGTAGCCACGGGGTAAAGCGCGTGGCTACTAACTCCAAGGACCCGCGTTGGAATCCGGCTGGGTTGAAAATTGTTTTCTGTTACACTGTAGCCGTGTGTCAACTCCTGTGGGTTCTGGTGCCTCCTGGGGTCCACCCAGCGTTCTAAATTGTGTACCCTTAATTGGGTAAAAATCTGGCGGTTGAGCGTGATTCTGACCAAATCACCTCCTTGTACAACCATTGGTTTAGTAACAGTACTTCTTTACAAAGTATTTTTTTTTTAATATATCCCCCATAATCGATTGTTAAAAAAAAAATGAACCTCTTACATTAATTACCATGTAAGGCCCAATCGGCCAATCTGGTATTAAATTAATAAAATGCTATGAAACATACTAAGTTCTTTGTTGAATATGATAGATTGAATATTCGAAAAGCTCCGAATCAAGGGAAAAGCAGAATACTGTTTTATCTATTGCTGTGGATAAATTAGCAGCACTTAATTTGTAAAAGAATGGGCAGGAATTTTATTCTGGGTTATTATTTATATAATAAAATAAAATAAACTAATTAGATGTAAAAATATCTGCTTAACTGAATAGCATCATTTATTCAAACTTTGACCAAATAATCATAGATTTATAATTCTGAAAGTAATGCACCTTGTTTGAAAATTTATCTTTTAGAACTTGTTTACCTTATTTCACAGAAAAATAGCAAAGCTTAAAAATAGGAAATATTAGAACTGTGTATTTTAAATGTTCCTAGAATGGAATAGTGGGTAGTTCATGTAAGATACTATGCTACTAACTCCAAGGGGTTCGAATCTTGCAGTGGCAGATAATTATTTTCTGTTTTACTGTAGCATTGAGTCAGTACTCAAGTGTGGGGTCGGGAGCTCTCCGGGGTCAACCCAGCAACATAAAAGTGGGTACCTCCTTGCACAACCATTGGACCTCACAAAGTATCCATAACCCTTCATGGGTTGTATTGGTAAAAATTTATTTATTTTTTTAATATATTA
>NW_027109550.1:128029-142862 GCF_000696795.3 Halyomorpha halys
TTATAATAAATATACCCTTGTATTATTTCAATTCAACAAAAAAATTACTATGTTTTCCTTCTTTTTTTTTTTTATCTCTATAGAAATTAACGTTTTAGTTAATGAAAATATACATATGTTTATGAAATAACTCTAGAGAAAATTTCATAAATATTTTGTTTTAGCTATTGGAGACTCGTTCAATGTGAGTTTTTATGATTTTAATTAGTAAAATTGATTTCTTTACTATTTACATAGCATGGTGTTAATTATTTAATTCATACATCGTATAGCTATCACATAAACATATGTTACTACTTAGATTCTACAGTCACATACTACAGAACAGAACATATCTAGTACGTTGGGCAGGTAGTCAGTGACAAACTATGGTCTGTACGTGCCCTGACCGCGGCGTGACTCACGTTAATTTCCAATGACATTGTGCATCCTGATTAGTGATGCGCACCCGCGTCCGATGGATTCGGTTTAATGGTCATTGGGATTTGTCAGCATCGGTCCTCTCTGCCGTTTTAAAATACATCTCTAAAGGATATTTTTGAGCTTAAAATGTCTGAATACTTAGTATCTTAGCTTCTGATGATAACTGAATTAGTTCCTAAATTTTATATACCTAGAACACTAGTATATGAAAAATTAACGAGCATGATGATTAAGTACATATAGTAATTTACAAATCTCCCTATTTAGTACAAGAGCTCGATGCATAAAATCTATCCTGTTAGACATACATAAGTACTATACTTGAAGAAGTTTGTCGGGGGGTGCGGTCAGCAAAGAACAACATCCAGTACTAATATTTCCCTCCTCTAAGACACAACCCCTGATGAAGACCTGAAACTCAGGTCGAAACGTCGGCATAAAATAAATAAATATGATTTTGTTTATTTATGTTGTTCTTTGCTGACCGCACCCCCCGACAAACTTCTTCAAGCATTAATCTACGGTCAACTATCTACACCTCCATAAGTACTATATATGAGTCCAAACTTAACCCGCAATCACGGTCAATAAGCAGTTAATTAGTTTGATAAAGTAACGCATAGGAAATTGTAGGTATCTATTTCGGGATTTCGCCTTTAAATAGCTAAATGGTGGATCCCAGTGAACATGTTATAAAATAACATCAAATTATGCGTTGAATGAAAACAAGGATGTAATGATTTGGCTGGTCCAATAATAATACTAACCATATGGTTGTAAGCCAACAACTCCAATTGTTCCTTTGGCTCTAATAGCTGTCTGTTGAAGGCCGTGTACAACCAGAACAGGTGGTTTACGACTGTATCACTTGACCTTATGATATTAAATCGTGGAACCCATTCTACGTTGCTTTAGACATTAAATCATTAATATGTATTATAATAACATTTTCACCAGGATCAACCGTTTCCGATTTATAGGCGAAAACCCTAGAGAAAGGCCTAACATTTTGTGCTTCTATAAATTATGATAAAATATAACTGTTATTATTTTAGTTCTACTTCTAATCATAATTTCGAGGAATTATTATTATTAGTGATTCATTTAGTTGTTTAAATTACTCGGCATACCTGTAATTTCATTTCCTAGTTTCAAATGACAGTAATTGAAATGTAATTATAATTGTAATAGCAATTGCTTTTTATCCTTTAGTAATTACTGCTACATGATCATTATTGAAATAATTGCCAAATTAAATAATAAAAATGAGTGAAATAATAGTCATTAAATACTTATTTAACAAGTAGTAATATCACATTGAAAACTATGTTTTTTAAATTGTTGATAAAACTGGCTAAAATATAAGTATTTAAATGGGCCTTTAATTCGAAAAATTATGTTTTCGAAATTATTGAAAAAGCTGGTTAAAATATGACATACTAAAATAAGTTTTTAATTCGAAAAAAATAAATTAATATTTCCAAATTAATGATAAAGCTGGTTAAAATATGACACATTAAATTGGGCTTTTAATTAAAAGAAAATATATTGTTTCGAAATTATTTATAAAGTTGGCTAAATTATAAGTATTAAAATGGGTCTTTAATTCGAAAAATTATGTTTTCGAAATTATTGAAAAAGCTGGTTAAAATGTGACATATTAAAATGGGCTTTTAATACAGGGGGGGGGGGAATATGCTTTCGAAATTGATGATAAAGCTGGCTAAAATATGATATATCAAAATAAGTTTTTAATACGAAAAAAATAAATTAATATTTCCAAATTAATGATAAAGCTGGCTAAAATATGACACATTAAATTGGGCTTTTAATTAAAAAAAATATTCTTTCAAAATTATTGATAAAGTTGGCTAAAATATAAGTATTAAAATGGGCCTTTAATTAGAAAAATTATTGAAAAAGCTGCTTAAAATATGACATATTAAAATGGGCTTTTAATTAAAAAAAAATTTATCATTTACAAATTAATGATAAAGCTGGCTATTATATGATATATTAAAATGAGTTCTTAATTCGAAAAAAAAGAAGAAATTTATGCTTTCGAAATCTTATCAATGATTTCAAAAGCATAAATTTCTGGCAAAAATATGACATATTAATTTTGGCTTTTAATTCGAAAAAATAGAGTATGCTTTCGAAATTAATGATAAAGCTGGTTGAAATATGATAAATTAAGATGAGTTTTTAATTAGAAACAAAACAAAATTTTGTTGTCGAAATTATTAATAAATCTGGCAACATTTTAATTTGTTAAAATAAGCTTTTTATTCGAAAAAAAATGTATGCTTTCGAAATTAATGATAAAGCTGGTTGAAATATGATAAATTAAGATGAGTTTTTAATTAGAAACAAAACAAAATTATGTTGTCGAAATTATTAATGAATCTGGCAACATTTTAATTTGTTAAAATAAGCTTTTTATTCGAAAAGAAAATGTATGTTTCAAAATTATTGTTAAAGCTGGTTGTTGAGCAACAATCAAGGTTATATTAGTTAAAATTGTGTCTTAATTACCTAATGTAGCAAAATGTTGCTTTTCATTCAATGATTTTCTTGTCTCGTGTTTTTGTTTTTTTCTCAAATTGCATAGTGCATGTGATAAGGCGTTAGCGTGCTGGAACTCAATTCAATCAGAGTACCTTTCTGTACCTTAGTCCGAATTGCAACACTGTTTGTTGATAAGGTTGCAGTATTGTTATGTTAACTGGAAAAGTGCATGATCCAAGTAAAAGAAGCAGTATGTTACGTAAATTTGATTTGTTGAATATAAGATGTCTATGCAAAATTGTATTACATATTTATCTGTACATGTTTTTATAAGTTATATAGCTCGCACTAATGTTTGATTCATATTTTTATCAGTTGAATCCTTCATTCATCGTTTTTAATTTACAAAAATATATGAAGTAATCTTTGTAGGAAAATGAAGGAAGATTCGTAATCGTACAGGAAATTAAGAACAAAACAATTCTCAAATTTGAAAATCCATTTTTCATTTTAGACTTCAAGAAACACATTTTATTCGATGTCTGTCCGTGATTCTGCAGTCAAATTTGTATTCGGGATTGATTAAATGAACCATTTATTCAATTTTGATTAAATTTTTAATTAATATGGTACGGTGAGGATTAGTACCTAGTCGTTCCGATATCGATTTTATCAGATCTACTTTCTCTTAAGCATGCTTTGACGTATTTTTCTTGGCACAAATAAACTTTTAGAATAGTGTTTCCTTTCCAAATGTTTATAGAGTGTTAATTAATTTAAAAATTAGTAAATGAATAATCAAAGTACATTCTCACCAGAGAATATTCTTAATCTAGTAGGGGTGTTGGGTGTTCATGATAGCATTATTGGGTTAAATATCATTTATTTAATTTTATTACAAGAAAGTCGGAAAATTATTATTTCATTAAATAAATAAAAAAAAAAATCAGGATTCGTTGAAAAATAAATAAACTGAAATAAGAAAATAAAAAGCCAAGCCTGACAGTATCCAACTTGCTTGGAAGAAGTGCTGATCTAGACATCCGTTTCCAGTACTGAGACTTACAATGGCAATTCAGGGATGGAAGGTCTACAAGATTACCTGCAACCGTCTGGAAATTGTAGCTTTTACGATTTATCTTTCTAAGGCGAAGAAATTTATCTTATATAATCCCAAGGTCCCTAAAACTTAACTTTTAGATGTTTTTCCTCTTCTGAGTTATGGTATCATTACATAATATTTTTACTTCCTACTCTAATATTTTTTTATTACTCTTTATTTACTCTAATGCTAATATAACATGGCAAAAGTCAACAGAGGTAAAAAGGAAAGAGAAAATGAACATAGCGTACTTAACGTACTTGCGTTTTCAGAGTATATTAATTAGAATTTGAATTATTTAGGTTAGAGAATAATAAGCAAATACATGAATATGCATTTTAAGTTCCAAAGACATTTTTCCCAATCAATAACACCCCTGGTGTATGTTAGCTTCCATGCACACTTTTTTCCTGTATTTATTTTTTCTGTTGCCTTACTAAGCTAATTATCTATGTTTTTCCTCATTAGTCGCCAAGAAAATTATCAATGAAATGATTAGGAATTATACCTACTGCGTTCTTTGAAATCCTGATTGAGACAGCGTCATAAATATAGGTTCTGATTATGGAATTAAGGTACGCTATAGTTCACAAATTCTTCTAATCATCGTTCTGATCATTGGCTTTCATTAGATATTAGTGCTGGAAAATTGAAATTAAAATATTTTAAGGCGAACGTATTTTTTTTCTGATCGTAACAAAAACACAGCTACTTACTTCGAGATTGAATTTCCACTTCATTCAATGAAACAATCAAATACTTTCTCAATAAATTAAACATACCTATTTGTTAGAATACTTTATAAGTTAATAGTGAATTTCTGGAACAAGCATTTAAATTTAAATACTTTTTATTTATTGATAGATACTACAATCTGCCACACAGTTAGTGTACCACAATAGGTAATAGTGATGAATGATCACATTCATACTAAAATAACATAAAATAAGAATACAAATAAATAAATGAATGAAAAGAAAATCTCTCTTAAAATATATACAAACAGAAGAATAAACAAAATAAACATAATCAAACTATATGCATGAAAAAAATAAAAAAATAATATAATCTAAAAAAAATAAAATAATATAATCTCTAGTCACATTTACACTCTTATATACAATATTTACACAATCGGCCTGAGAATCCCTGAGCCCACTCTATCCCCCATGTGTGAGGGGTAGAGCAGAGCTCAAAAGATCCAAGCGCATCCCTCTCGCCGCATCACTGGTAGTGAGCCAGTGGAGGCTGAGCAAGTGCGCTAAAGCCGCAAACACTCGACTTGAGTGGAGAATCTGACCATTGCCAGAACTCCAATTGTCCATTTTTATTTTACAATAAGTCTCTTGGTCACTGTCGTTTCAACCTTTTAGGTGGGCTGTTGGGATGGGTGGAACTAGATAAGGTTTGAACCAAAGGATTAGGATGGTTGGAAAGGTTTATATAGAATTTTGAGAATTTGGTTCGTATGACGGATATGAAGATCATGGTGTGGTGTTCTGTTGGAAACGTAATAGGGTGCATTAACTATGGTTCTAAGGATTTTGTATACGTTTGATGTTAGACGGCTTGGAACAAACATTAAAGTAAAAGTTTTAATTTTTCAAGTTTCACAATAATACAACAAGACAAGATTTGTCAACTGGTAAATAACTCATAAGATTACTAAATGTAAATAATAAATTCTAACAATCTCATTCTTTGAAGACATTTTTAGAATGTAATTAATAAATTATTAATGCTGAGGAAAAGTGATATGGACTGTCTTATTAAGGGGATAAAATAAATTCAGCATTATAAAAAAAATGTATCCTCTAATTCTTGATAATACAGCAAAAAAAAAGGATTAGAGGATACATTTCATCGTTTTGCTTAGTAAAATTTTTACTTTTTTGGTGGAATGAACTTGTTTATAATTATCTTCCTCACTCCTGTTTTTTTTTGTTGTTGAGATATTTACTTATTCTACTTTAATGTTTTAACGCAAAAATATGTATGTACCTTTGAACTCAGATCTGTTTCGTTCCCTGTGAACTTCCTATAGGTTCCAGAACTGGTTAGCTGACTTGCCCATAGATACAAGCTGGTTTTTTCTCTTGACGAAATGATTAATAAATAATAATTTTGAATTATCTCCCTAAGGTACTAAATGATAAGGAGTTATTCTACTATTTATTTTTAAAGAACAATGTAAAATAACTAAAGTTAGTTTAAATAATATCAACTAGATGCAATGATAGATGGTGATGACAAATATCGACAAATAAATAATTTACGTGTCTTTCACTCACTCCTGGTTCTTCCTATAGTGTCAAAATATCACCATTTCATTGGACCATGTCGTATCAACTTTCTTTGATATTATTGTTGATGACAAACATGATAATGGGCAATTAGGAACGGTGATGAGTGGCAATCAACCAACCCAAACATAGCCTAGCTACTATCGGAGGGGCAGGCCGATGTTCCCACACCTCATCATCATTGGTGCCGCAGTTAATCGCTCCCGCAGCCGCAGTGTGTTATCGCTTTTTACTGAACTAACTCAAATTAACAATAAACTTGCCCAATCAGATTCGACCCCGCCTGGCTCAATTGCTTCAGTTCACGAAAATCCTCTATATCCACCCCACTCGTTCCCCCTTCGTCGCCATGGGGTTGGGGTTCCAGTCAGGAAACAATGCGGCAATGGTGGGCTCAACCGCATCCTAATCCCGTCAATACAATCGAGGCGGAAGGTGTATCTAAGATTATGAATAAGTCAAAGTAAAGCGTATAATCAACGATGAACAATATTTATTACAATGTAATAATAATAGTAAATTATTAATTTATTCTGGGGCATGTCCCCTTAGAATAATACTACAAAAAAAGTAAGTTTTAGAGTAATAATAATAGAAAATAATTAATACATAATAAAAAAAAATGACAAATTATTGCAAAGTAACTTTCAAGTCTTCTTTAAACTTGTCATATTAATATTTTGGAGAAATGATATCTAGAAGAGAAAGAATAAATATTTAAAATACTTTTTGATTCAGTGGGAACTGGGTAGATAAGAAATGATGGAATAAGCGGGATCTGAAGGTGGAAACAGTACTGTAGCTATAAAATGGAAGAAGAAATGAAATTCCATAGAGAAGTAGATCTGATAATGAAGGATCCGTCTAAAGCTTCAGTTATATGTATGGCCTGTATGCATAAGTCTGAAGACCAGCAACGAATATTGTGGGAATGAGCTGAGGATTTGAATTTAGAAGAGATCTAAAGTGTATAATGGACGGCGGGATGCCTTGATAGAGGAAGGATGCCAAGAAATTCTTACGAAGATAAGAAAGGTAAAGACTATTAAATAGAGAGATTGAGTCGTCCATGGAGATCGCATAGGTCAATCGTACAAAGCTATTTATTAATTGTTTTAGTTTTGTCGCGAGATTTCCAATGAAACCAGTAAAAATGTATAAATTATTTGAACTTCAGAGGGCGTGCACCTTAAATAATTCCATATTTACTTTTTAAAGACATTTACTATCCCTTGTATATTATATGTAAAAACTAGACCATTTTCTTACTACAAATAACGTGCAATGCTTTTTTACTTGAAAGAACTCTTCTAAAAAAATTCGTTCTTAACATGTTTGACAGATCCATCAATTCTGACTGTTAATTGTTTTTACTTTTCACTAAAGTAATAAAAAAAAAGATATAAAATAATTTCATAATAGTTTTTTTTTTTTTTACTCATGGGCTCTTAGGTCAAATTATTACAGTATATATACTGAAATGGGATACGGGTAGCCGCGGGGTAAGGCCTGTAGGGGTAAGAGGGGTAAGGGGTACTTACTCTTAAGAACCTGAGTTCGAATCCGGCTGGGCAGAAAATTGTTTTCTGCTAAATTGGGTATCCTTAATTGGGTATGAATCTGGCGATCGAGCGTGATTATGACCAAATCACCTCCTTGCACAACCGTTGGTCACAACCCGACCGTTCATGGGTGTAGCGGTACCGATTTTAACATATACTGAATATCTTTTAATGTTTTGCTCTAATTCTGAGTATTATTATGCTTAAACCTGTCCAAAACCTTTCCCAATGCTGCATTACTCTGAATTTTTACTCCCCTACCACTTTAGCTCCCAATATAATATAGCCATACGTCACCCTCCTAGCGGGCTATTAAAATAATGGACCCGAGGATTGTGCAGCATGAACGTTTTGTCCCGGTGTAATCACCTTTGGCTTTATCACTTAATCTATCAGGCGTGAAAATGGGGCTTCTTATCTAGGCATTAATAATACAAATGGGCTCCGGCCGTCTACTTGGACGGGGTAGTTTTAAATTGATCTGTCCGATAGGGCTGACGGGAACATGTGGCGAATCAACCGTGAAGATTAGGCCACTGTATTAAAGTGTTAAACCCTTTGAGCGTAACGGTCTAGAATCCCTTCAAATATTGATTATGTTTAACAACTATATTGTACAGTAGGGCTCTATGAAAGAAATTGTGCTCTTTATCTATTGTTTAGAGAAAAGTTTTAGTTACGTCGTCAACTGTAAAATTAAAAATATATGCATAAATCAATGCCATGTATTTTTAAACCTGTTAGTATGGTTATTTTTGTTTTTTAACAAAATAATATTTTATTATTGCAGAAACATGTATAAATTCAGGGTAGGTTTTTTTCCCAAGTTTATGACGTGGTACCCCAAATATTTTACTATAGTGTTCATTCAGTTTGTTATTTTGTTTAATTTTTTTTTACAATTCATGTTTTGCTAATATTATTTATTAATACGCTCCGAGTGTGTTGCAGTTATGTTGTGGTAGGTAATCTATCTATGTTATATGAGTGATTATCGAACAACGTGAAATTTTCACTTCTCTCTGATAATCATGAGGAAATAATTATATTGCAATATTTTACTAATGTTTTACCACGTTTATTTTGATGCTCATTGTCCTGGTTGTCCCAGTGCTACATTTTCCCATTCAAATAAATCTTAAATTTCTGGGGGGAAAAAAATCTTTTGTATTTAGGTCTTAATTGAGACCTTCCAAAAATCATGTATATTAATTTATTATCGTAATAGAAAGGATATTTCAAAATATATCACAGAATAAAAAATTATTTTTGTGGACTAATAAAACTTCTAAATAGAAATAAAAAACTTTTAAAAATTGTTTATTGACTACCGAAATTCCGTGGCTTCACTGATGTTCTAAAAGTAATATTTTGTTTTTTACTTTTTCTCTTATTCCTTTTACACAACTCGGTCGAAAAGGAAAACAATAATAGTGTAGTATATTGTAAATTATCATTGTCGTGGCTTTTAATTTTTTCCCCATAACAATGTAGTATGTCATGAACAATCATTATGTTGAGTTTATGCTCCAGCTTGATAGCGTTTTGAGAGCCTACGCTCGTGGGATCATTAATTTAATAATTTTAATTAATAAAACTTTTTTTAGTGATACTAGATTGAAAACTATTATGACGCTTGCCCTAGTGAGGGCAACTATTATAAACGCCATAGAAATTAATAAAAAACATTTTACATATTTTTATAATTTTTTTTTGTTATCGTTCATCGTCTTTGCTGTGCATTTATTTAGTAGTTATTATTTATACCAATTATGTTTTTGTGTATAGTAAGATCAAAAGATTATTGATCGAACCAAATGAGTGTGTAAAAAAATTGCAAAAACCAAAATTCATCACCAGTAAAGGAGACGAAAAAAATGTTGTTTACGAAATTCGGTTATAGCTTTTTTTGGATCGTTTAAATACGAATTTTTATATTTTCATGTTTCTCGGTAACAGCATTACTATGGATGATGGGGTACTAGAAATAGCATTTATCATGTATTATATATCGGTTCCTTATGGGAACCAACCCTTTGGCTAAGAACTGACTTAATTTTGCTATGAACTTACCTAATAAGATTCAGTCCTCGATTCAGAATTGGTTCTGGGATAAATTAAATACTTTGTACTTCCATGCAATGAACAGATGCAGACTCCATTTTTTTTTTTTTTTTTTTTTGCAACAGGACAAAAATCAGTATGTCCTTATTGACTATTGACTCCAAGATCCTTCATATGCTGTTGCTATACATGTATATTTATTCAACAATTTTTTACAGATTGATTTGCTCGATAAGTTCTAGTAATTTTTTTAAAACCAAATTTATACAATTTCTTAAAAAGTATATATATAGATAATCTGATCTACATAATAGGAGAAAATTCATATTTAATTCCACATTATGATCAGATATCGATTGATCTTTCAAAGTCATCACTAATTATTATTAATCACCGTAGCCCCAATTAGAACTAATGGAACATGCTAATTATTATCGGAAGGCTCACAATGGAGCGCAATACAATGGAACGCCTCCAGTAGAAAGGAGTGCTAGAAGAATTAAAACTTTTAAAGGCTAACGAAAATTTTTATTAAAGTTGAATCCTAAATGGAATGTTTAGAATTCAGGTTATTTAGAATCTAATGTAGGCCGTGCTTAATCAAAAGCCGGCAGAGCCCGAACCGGCATTACAAGCAGACTGCGTTCATTCCACCTGCAGCGAAGCAGTAGTTACTGCCTCTTGGGCTGCCAGCATACAAATCAGATGTGAAATATTCTCGATACAACTCCCGGAATATAAAGCTTATTTTATTTTCCACTGCTAATAATTGGACGCTTAGGTAAATGGGGCACATAGCCATTGAGTCTAATTGCCATTGGTTTGTGAATGAATTTTGACAAAATAAAATAGGGGATCATTAAAAAAAGAATTAATAAATATCAATAAATAATAAATAATAAATATCAAGGCGATTAAAGAAATTATTATGTTATTATTTATTTAATAATAGTATTGGTGTTAGATTATTTTAAGGTGAAATGATTTTCCTCCAAAAGAGTAAAATAATAAAAAATAATGTTATTAAAAATGGTGATTAAAAATGTACATAACTCTACTACGTTTCCAACAGAACACTACACCATGACCTACATATCCCTTTTGTCCTTGATCTCATACCAACTAAATTCTCAAAATTCCATATAAACCTTTCAAACGTATACAAAATCCTTAGAACCATAGTTAATGCACCCTATTACGTTTCCAACAGAACACCACACCATGATCTTCATATCCGTCATACGAACCAAATTCTCAAAATTCTATATAAACCTTTCCAACCATCCTAATCCTTTGTTCAAACCTTATCTAGTTCCACCCATCCCACCTAGAAGGTTGAAACGGCAGTGGCCAAGAGACTTATTAAAATAAAAATGGAGAATTGGAGTTCTGGCAATGGTCATATTCTCCACTCAAGTTGAGAGTTTGCGGCTTTAGCGCACTTGCTTAGCCTCTGCTGGCTCAAAACCAGTGATGCAGCGAGAGTGATGCGCTGGGATCTTTTGAGCTCTGCTCTACCCCTCACACGTGGGGGATAGAGTGGGCTTAGGGATCCTCAGGTCGATTGTGTAAATATTGTATATATTATTTTATCATTATGTTATTTTATTTATTTATTTTTCATACTGATACTTTCATTTGATTATGTTCATCTTATTTATTCTTTTGTTTGTATATTTTTTAAGAGTTTTTTTTATTTTATTTTTTTAAATTTTACTATGTATGAGATCATTCATCACTATTACCTATTGCCCAAACTGTGTGGCAGATTGTAATATATATCAATAAATAAATCTATCAATTTAAAAAAAAAAATGTACATAATAAGTATAAACATTAAAAAAACGTTTAGATGTCAACAAACTTTTTTGTCGTACCCTTCATTGAAATAAAATTAGTTCCTCAACCAAATGTATTATACATACCTCACTGAGTCTTTGATTGCCTTGTGGCATTATAAGGTGTTGATATCAGTCCAGCTAAGGTGGTATAGTCTAGCTATAGCCTTAGGCTACGCCATGGAATTAATGGAACGTGACCGGACATAATAAATAAATTTCACCAAACACTTCAATGAGTCGTATTCATGAAAATATATTTCAATAATGTGATTGGGATGAAGAGGAATATGTTTGAAAATGACCAATGATTTAAATTTTTTTAACAGTTTTTATACTGGATTATCTCGAAATTTAATCATTACTTCTCAAAACAGTTAAATCGCATGTTATTAATCTTCGTTATTTAACTTATATGTTAAATAACGAAAATGAGGGCAGCGGTAGCAGCTTGGCAACGCGCCTACCAACCCTGAGGTTGCGAGTTCGAATCCGACCCCATCCGGGATTTTTACAAGCATAAAATTAAACAAACCTCACTCACAGCCTCTCACTGGGCATTTGTGAGGCCCGTTAGCCAATGGGTGGCAATCACAAAAAAATAGGCGTGGGAGTGACGAACCCACCCTACGAAAACACTACGTCAAGAAACGCGCGATGTACTTAGACCTCCATGGTCTGTTGCCCATATGATAATAATAATATTTAACTTTTGGTTTATAATAAAAAAATAAGTATTTAATTATTTTCAAGGAAAGCCCTCTATATTTGTTTCTATATATTGGATGACGTTTCGGAAATAAATATCCAGCAGCCAGTCCGTTTAAAAATTATAACATTAGAAGTAGTTAAATTTTATCAAATATAAAGGTTAAATAATTTTTTTTAAACTAACAGTTTTTAAATGGATTATACGATGGATTCAAAGAGGAATAATAATTATTACATTATAAAATAAAATCTGATTTTTATACTGTTGGTTCAATTGTTAAAAAAAAAAAAATTGTAATTATTATATCTTAATCACTTTCTGATTTTTTATAAGAACTATTATTGAAAGTGTTTGAAAAATTATTCTTATCAATTAAAAAATAAGAAAAGGAGTGATCAACGGTTTTTTGAATTTTTTTTTTGTACTAATAGAATTAATTGGAGGAACTAAATAAAACATTTATTCTATTTTTCTATCAACGTTTGTAACTTTGTTTTGGATCGTTTCGTTTTTACGTAACCGTCACCGTGTAAACAAAGTACTATTTTTATAAGGTGTAATTAATTACCTTACACGTTTTTACCATTTAAGCTTGTTTTTTTAATCGATTGTCTCGAAAATGTTCAATTGATACGTGAAAGATATAATATACATATATATGATACATTTAATACAAAATAAAAAATATACATTTCAAACTGACTGAACGCGGACCTGTTTAATGCTACTTAAAAAGATTTCATCAGAATTCGACTTCTGTAACTGTGACGGAGAAACTTCACAAACATTTAATAAAATTTTTTTCAAAGATACTTTGCACGAACAACTAAGATTGATTTAGAAAAATTTGTGTCATGCATAGAGATACACCTGTTCATTGCTAATATCTTAAAATGCTTAGGATGCACTAAAAAGATTTACTGCGCTTCATCTCTAACATAAATCTCCAAATAAATCTTAAAACCCAAATAGAAATCATCAGACCTAGTATGTTTAGTGGTAAAGTGTGAAAACCCAACAGGACAATGTACTGATGCAACTTCATTATGGTATTGGTTGAACTGATTATGTTTAACTGAAGTTACCATCTTTTCATTATGTTTATTCTAATATAATATCTTATTAGTTATTCACTGTATTTTTTTTTCTTAATGTGTATCAATTTATTTGTTCTGGTTAAATTTGTTTATTTTAGTTAAATGTGTGTTTGTATTAAAATCCTGTTACATCTATAATTATCACGTACACATATATTTGTATATACAGACAGGAACTGATTGTTTAAATCGATTCACATATTTTGTTGATTATATTCATCCATTTCCTTATGTATTCTTATATTTACTTTTTTATTTTTATTGATTCAATTTTCTCTTATTTTATATTTGACAATTATATTTTTTTATATGTATGTAGTATAAAGATTTTTTTTAAGAGGATTAGAATTTTTTTTTAGATTGTATTTTGTTTTATTCTTTTTTCTTTGTTTTAATATTCTTGATATAGTAGCAATAATATGGTTAAATGTTGACATTACCTTAGATACAAATATTGTGAGGTTTGATGGAGTTACATGGAGTAAGTACAAATTATAAATAAACTCCTCTTGCACAAACGTACTTTGCAAGTGAAGAAAATATAAAATGCCTATTTTTATTTGGTAGTTGTGAACAAATAATCAATTGATAATTAGCATAAATTTTATTGGAGTATTATTTTGATTTTAGAAATCATCTATTGAAATTAATGCTTTTTAATTTTAAAGAAATCAATGATATTGAATTCGAAAATATTAGAAAATCAGACCCCTCTAAAAACATTTCAAAAAGTCCTTTTTGAAGTCTTCATAATTACCTTGGAACGAATTAAAATATAGAAGACTTGAAGGCCCCTCTTTTTCAGAGGCGGGGGGACAACTTTCGCTCCCAACCAAAGAGGTAGATAGTAATTGAAAAGAAAAACATTTCGTCTGCCTCCAGTGATGATTAATTACTTACTTGGACTCTTTGAGCATCATTCGCCCATTCAGTAGAATTATTTATATAAGCATCCTTATCAGGGAATAATGACCGAATACAAATAAGGAGGGAACCAAATAGTGGTTTTCAAATTACTTCAGGTTAGTAATTAATTGGGTAGGTAAACTTATTTATATAAATTATAAAATAGCAGAAATTTATTAAAATGTTAGATATTTATTTATATATTATTTTATTTATTATATATCTTTCATTTGATTATGTTCATCTTATTTATTCTTTTGTTTGTATATTTTTTAAGAGTTTTTTTTATTTTATTTTTTTAAATTTTACTATGTATGA